>NW_006399852.1:11689027-11695038 GCF_000299155.1 Elephantulus edwardii
CGCTCATTAGTGTTCAAGGCCTCAAACCTGTTCCTGAGATGATTCTGAAATTAAGGTGGGATGAAATTAAAGTCATATTTTGGATCCTGTGGATTTGGTTTAATTTTCCTCAGCTTCAGCTTGAACTTGAATATGAGTAGTTGGTGGTCTGTTCCACAATCAGCTCCTGGCCTAGTTTTCACAGTTGATATTGAGCTTCTTCAGCGTTTTTTTCCCCTCAGATTATTTACAGGCCATGGTCTTTGCAATTACTTGCTATGCATCAGAAAGCTGGACAATGACTATGGATGATAGAAGGAGAGTTGATGCCTTTGAGCTGTGGTGCTATAGAAGAATATTAAATATATCATGGATTGTTAGGAGAACAAACAAGTTCATCCTGGAGAGAGTGAGACCAGGCTGCTCCTTGGAGGCAAGGATTCTGAAGCTTCATCTGACATACTCTGAACATGTTGCAAGACAGAACCAGTCCTTGGAGAGGGATATCATGCTTGGGAAGGTGGAAGGACAGTGCAGGAGAGGAAGACCCTCGATGAGGTAGATTGATTCAGTGACTGGAAAAATGGGGATAGGTGTGCCGGAGACAATAAGATTGGCATGGGATAGAGCAGGTTTTAGGGCCGTTGTGGACAAGGTCGGTATGAGTCGCAGGCTACTCAATGGCACATAACAACTATAAAGTCTTGTTGTAAGCATACTACACCAACATGATGGCAGTGTATTTGGCTTAGTTTACAGTTATTTACTTACTTGTACCTTGTAACAGGCGAAATACTAAAACCAAAGACTGAAGTTTCAGCTAAATCAGTAATTTGTTTTATTACAGTAGATAGAAAATAATAAAAAATTAAAATTATAAGTACTTTTCTATACGGCTTAATTGTATAAGATGCCAATCTGTTTACACTAAAAGTCAGCCTTGTTGTTGTTGTTATGTGCCGTCAAGTCGTTTATGACTCATACAGACCCTATGTACAACAGCCCTAAACCCTGCTCTATCCTGTGCCAATTGCATGGCCTCTGACGCACCCATCCCGATTACCCCAGTCATTGAATCAATCCACCTCATAGAGGGTCCTCCCCTCCTGCACTGTCCCTCCATCCTCCCAAGCATGACGTCCCTCTCCAAGGACCTGTCCCTCCTTACAACATGTCCAAAGTATGTCAGACAAAGCCCCAGAATCATTGCCTCCAAGGAGTAGGCTGGCTTAACCCTCTCCAGGATGAAAAAGTCAGCCTTACAATAAAAATACTCAGTAGTATATGACTCCTCTCAGAGATACACTGTATCACTCAGATACATGATACTATGTGGACTTGGCAGTACCTCACTTCTCCACCTTCAGGAAAGAAAAGAAAACTGCAACAATACAGTATCCAAAGGAGGCTAATGAAAAATGACAAATTCAATCCTGACCTAAATGTGTTCTAAGCTAGGGTGTGCAGAAGGCAAATACTTCATGTCTGAATACAGAAAGACACTACTATCACCCACAGAAGGTGGGGAAGAGAAGAGTAGAAAATGTTACTTTAAAAAGTAACAAACAAAATTGTGACTAAATCATCATTTTGCTGTATTTTGTTTTTCAAATTCACAAAAGTATACAGTCATATGCACAGTTGAACAAATCTCTAAAAATGTGGTTATGCTCTCTCATGAAACTCCCTTCTCATTTCCCCCCCTACTTCCCATCCTTTAAGGTCTGAAGATTACTGTTGGGGTAGAATCAAGTCCTCACTGCTGACACCTGCAAATCCACTGGCCGAGGGATGCTGAGAATCACCAGAGAGTAGGAGAGAAGGAGGGAACAGAGTCCCCCTCAGAAGGAGTGGGTGTGGCCAGACCCTGATTGCCATCTAGCACTCAGAGAAAATAAAGGTCCGTTCTTAACATTTAACCTCATGTATGGGACTTTCTTGACAGCGGTCCTAGGAAACAAAAACTGTCACTGATGACATTTCTAAAAATTTCTCTCCTTTTTCTTCTTTCAAGAAATACAATCTCACTTTTGCTTAGTTTTGACCTCAATTACTACCTAGTGTGGGAATACGCTGCTGCTGAATTGATTCTGGGTCACAGTGACCTTCCATTGGTTTCTGAGGCTGTAAATCTTACTTCCAAATATCCTCTCATAGAGAAATTAGTGGATCTGAACCGCCAATCTTCAGATTGTTGTTGTTATGTGCCGTAGAGTCGCCTGCGACTCACAGTGACCCACCCTATGTACAAAAGCCCTAAACTCTAATCTTCAGGTTAGCAATCCAACATGAAACACCCTTTTATCTCCAGCACTTCTCATTTACTAAATACCCATTTAATCCCATCTTCAGTGGATACTCTTTCCTTCTATTCCCTGCATTTGGATATTCTTCAAAATTCTGTTCAGAAATCACTCTGTTAGGGAACTCTGGTGGCCTAGTGGCAAGAAGCTGCACTGCAAACCCAGAAATATCTCTGCCTTTTTCTATTTCCAAAATTTTATCATTTTGATTCTACCCTCTTGAGTCAATAACTCCCCGATCTGAGTCGGTAGCCCTAACTTCTGCCTGGTGTACAGTTCAGCATGGAAGTTGGGAGGGGGGATGGGCACGCCAACCTGCCCTACCACTAACACTCTCCCAAGGCTTTTGTACTCCCTGCAAGCTCTTTCCTTTGCCAGAGTAAGACCTGTGTCCCCTACAAATCCCTTTATTCTTTCACTGTGGTTTCAATCACTCCCACAGTCTTCTTATATACCATAATGTTCAAAAGAACCTATTTTGCTTCTTTTCTTCTAATAGACGTTATTTCAAACATTATCTGCTTGCTTCCTCTGCAAAGACAGTTAACCTTATTTCATAAATATTAATTTCTCTCTGAACATATTGAAATTTATTTATGAAGCATAATAAAACTGTTGTTGTTATAATAAAAGGAAATATGGTATAAAATAACCAAAGTAATCACAGAGTCACAAAAGTTTGTTTAAGAACAATGGTTTTCATCTGATTCAAACTCTGACCCCATCCAGGAAGCTCTCGAGAGCATCCCTGACAGACAGCCTTCTCACTGCTGCTCCGGGAAAGGAAGCCTATGATATTGGGGAGAAGAGCATTCTACTGTCTGCAGTTCTTATTGTTAGACAGTTATTCTTTACGCTCAGCCAAGACATGCTTCCTGGTACCTTGTCCTTATTATTCCCAGCTGTAAAGTAACAAGCACTTGAGCTTCTGCTATTTGGGTGGAGTCATTTAAGATTCCTAAGATCTGCTCATTTTTGCAAATTCACCTTATTTTATGAGGCACAGAAAGGTAAGGTTGACCTGGATCCTCTGGCTACTATCAAATGTAATAAATATTCAATGTAGGAAGGCAGAGCATTCTTGCTTTTTCGTCCTTTTCTTTATTACTGTCTTCTTTTAGTCAAACTTGTTTTGCTTCTCTGCTTCTTACATGAAATGCTATCCTTTTTTGCTTTCTCCTTGGATTGTCTCCTGCATTTTTTATTTTAGGAAATCTGCATTTCCTTTAATGATCACTTTTCTGCACTTCCATGTTGAGCTGTCACACACTGGAGTTCAATTTGGAAACGCATTCTATAAACTTCACAAAATAAGCCATCACACATTCAGCGACTGGAAAACTCACTTTCCTTCAAAACCCGCAATCTGTTTTCTATCATTCCGTGAAGATAATTTGTATCCATTCTCTTTCACCAATCACAATTGTTTACCCACATATCACTTCTTGGAGAAGATTTTATTCCCCAAAATTTATTTTAATTAAATAGAAAGAGAGTGTGAAAAAACACAAGACTACAACACAGCCTCCATTTTGGGCTGTATCTCAACATCAAATAAATAAAAGTCTTGATCCTGAAAGGATAGACAATACCATGATGGATGGAGAAAGGATTGAGACTGTTAATGACATCATCTTACTTAGATCCACAATCAATACACTTGGTACCAGCCGTCAGGAGACAGATGTACTTCCCTGGAAAAATCTGTAGTCAGGGACCTTTCCAGATTATTGAGGAGTAATGATTTCAGTTTGAGGGCTAAGGTTTGCCTGATTCAGGCCTAGATCTTTTCAGTTAATTGCTATGCATGCGAGATTTAGACAATGAATAAGGAAGACATAAGAAGAATTGATGCCTTGGAACTGTGGTACTGGAGAAGAGTGCTAAAAATCCCATGGACCACCAAAAGAACAAATATGTTTTGGAGAAGGTGCAGCCAGAGTGCTCCTTGGAGACAAAGATGATACAACTTCATCTCACATAGTCTGGGCATGCTGCTGGTAGAGGTTATTACTTGGAGAGGGATATTATACTTGGGAAGGTGGAGGAGCAGTGACGAGGTGACTGTGACAAGGGATTTGAGTGTGTCAGAGATTGTGAGGATGACCTGGGATAGGACAATGTTCAGATCCATTGTTCATAGGATTATTATGAGTCATACTCAACTTGACAGCACCTAACAACAACAGCAGAGACAGAAAGCCTAAATTCAAGTTCTTTCCTGCCAATGAATACCAATACAATGACAAGCCAATCTTTTAGCTCCTTGGAGACTCTATTTCCTTGTCTTTCTTTCATTAATAATAAGCTACAGTGTGCTGATAGCAGGGAGGGAGTACTTTGGTTCCAACTTACTACAGTGTGACACATATTATTAATCCCATCTTTTAAACTATATCAGATGTCTAAGCAGTCTTTCCCATTTCCTGGAGTCTGAAGCTTATGAGTGATGGAGGTGAAGCAATGACCCCACTGTGTCCACTCTTAGTTTTGACTCTTCAGCACACTACACACTACATGAGGAAGAACAAGTTGTTCTATCACATTCTATCCTTCCAATGGCATATGCAAACAGTGTGCAAAGAGTAAAATGCTGAGTGATGAATTAAAGCAAGTGAACAAGTCCCTTTTTGCTAGCCGTGTGGGCTTCCTTTCCTTCCCACTATTCCCAGGGTGAAAGTGATGTCCAAGGCAATGACTAAGAGACAAAGTGAAGGAAGAAAAGAATTTAACATTCTCTTAATCAATTCTTGTATCATATATTATCTTTACTCTTAATTTAATTTAAAGCAGTTGGCAGGATACCTTTTCACTCCTATCACCATCTGGACAGAAGAAGACTCCAATTATCTGTACTTCAAGCTTTTAAAACACTTTTGACACCTCTCAGTCAGTAAGGCAAGTTCCAGTCTATTTTTATGTCCAGTCCATTCCCTAGTGTAGGCTGGGATGCTAACCAGGCAGTTAACCCTGGCATTACCTTATGCTGAATTTTCCAGGCATCTGGATATAAGCCCTGGAAGCTTCAACAACTCTTATTGGCCCATTCCTCTTGCCATGATTCTTGGGCCCATATTATATTCCTTTACTTGTTTCTGTGGGAGGGAGAAAGGAGTTGCTGGTGTTTAAGCAAGTATTCTCAGTAGAGCAATTTAGAGACAAGGAAAATCTAAGTAAAACTCGAAGGACAAAGAAAGTCAATGTACATAAAATACATAACATTTTCTCTTTTATCCCTTGAGCAAAAGCTATTGTTCTTGATGTAGTAAATTTACTTCTATACAGCATTCAATATCCACACAATTTATGAAGAAGGGAAATAATTTCCTACAGAAACAGCCTTTGAATGAGGTGGTTCATGACATAAACCAGAGGAATGTCAACTCTGCTGAAACCAAGACCTCCCTCACAAAGGAGGCAAAAACATCTTGGTTACAATATCACGTCTAATGGAGAAAGTCCACCAAATGAACAGCTTTTACTAAGAACAACAATTTTCCACATCTATGTGATGCCTCCAATGCCTACTTAAGTTTATTAATTTATTTAAGAAGTTAGTAGCTGAGCACTTAACCACTGGGCCACTATTTATTATTATTAGATGTAGTGACTCATAGTGACTCTATGAACAACAGACATCCTCACCATCTCTGATGCACTGGAGCCCACTGCAGCAGTCACTGTGTCAATCTTCCAGACCCTCCACCTTTCCAAGTATGATGCCTCTCT
>NW_006399852.1:11695319-11709213 GCF_000299155.1 Elephantulus edwardii
TCCTCAAACTGTTATCACTGTTTCTCAATAATGTTGACAAGTCCGTGACTACAGACCTTCCCAGTGTAATACATCTCCTGATCGACTGACTGTTGGTATTATAAAGTGTATTTCTTGATTGTGGATTCAAGTAAGATGAAGCTGTTACATTTTAATCTTTTCTCCACCTATCATGATATTGCTACCGGTCTACTGGTGAGAATTTTTGTTTTCTTTACCTTGAGATGTAATCCATATTGAAAGCTGTATTTTTTGATCTTCTACAGCAAATGCTTCAAGTCCTCCTCACTTTTAACAAGCAAGGTTGTGTCATCTATGTAACAAAGGTTATTGATTAGTCTTCCTCTGATCCTTATGCTATATTCTTCTTGATGGAGTCCAGCTTCTAAAACTATTTGCTTAACATATAGACTGGCCAGCTACGGAGAAAGGATAAATTCATGATGCACATCTTTCTTAATTGCACTCAATATAATGTTCCCTTGCTCTGTTCACACAATAGCCTCTTAATCTAATTATAGGTTTTGCATGAGCACAATTAACTGTTCTGAGATTCCTATTGTTCTCAATATTAGCCATAATTTGTTTTGTCAAGTTTTATCCTAAAGTACAATGCTTTGATTGATAACATATTTCTCATGCATACAAGGAAGACCTGCTAATACGACTATCACTCAAATATACGCACCAACAGCTAAAGCCAAAGAGAAGGAAATTGAAAATTTTTATCAAATTTTGCAGTCCAAAATTGATCATTCAATCAGGATGCATTAATGAGAAGCATGATTGGAATATGAACGCTGGAAACAAAGAAGAAGGAAGGGTAATCAGAAAGTACGGACTTAGTGACAAATGAGGCCAGAAAGAGAGCCCCTTACCAGTAAGCCACCAGAACTCCCTCACAGCTCACTAAATCATGATGTAACATTCCTGACAAAACAAATATGAAAACATCACAAGTCCTACAAGCTAGGAATTAAGGTGATTAATTAATGTAGTTGGGCATGTGGTAGTGATGGTGGTTGTTGTTATGTGCCATCGAGTTGCCTGCGACTCACAGCGACCCTGTGTACAACAGCCCTAAACCCTGCTCTATCCTGTGCCAATCTCATTGTCTCTGACTCACCTACACTCATTACCCCTGTCACTGAATCCATCTCACCGAGGGTCTTCCTCTCCTGCACTGTCCCCCCACCCTCCCAAGCATGATTTTCCTCTCCAAGAACTGATCTCTCCTTGCAACATGTCCAAAGTATGTCAGACGGAGTTATGTTACATATTTTCCCTCTTAGTCATAAACACACTACAAAAAATAACAATTGACAATAAAAGAGGGGGAAGGGCAATAGCTTTCACCAACAATGTCACTCCATTAACTCTGACAAAAGTAATCAATATTGTTTGTTTAAAATGGAAAAAACGTTAACTACCTTGATCTGCAACATGTCAATGTCGGTGTAGGTCAGGTCAATGATAACAAAGAAAACAGACCAAGGCTAAGTTAAAGGCATTTCGAAAAAAGCTGAGTCTTAATATCCCCACTTCAGACAGCTAACTTCTGGTTTGCCCATGCCTATGAATGATAAAACTTTTTTTTTTAAAGTTGGGTCTTCAATCCTTCAAGGTCAAGCCATTGCCAGTTTCTGTCGCATTTTCGTCATCCAGCATGATGATTATAGTGGCAGACACAGAAGGATCTCTTTGAATTCTGAATCTGCATGATGAGATCATACAGAGCCCCCACAAAAGCCCATGGGCGAGAGCACATGTTTCATTAGGCCTAAAAGACACAGCCCTTTTCACTGTGGCTTTGCTTTGAACTGCTCTCTTTAAAAAAAGTCATCAGATTCATGGAAGAGACAGGCTGAGACAGAAAGCAGGAAAGAGAAAGACCGTGCCTATTTCTCAGAACCAGCGGTGTGGGATGACAAAGGTTCTATCCTAGCTGGGGGAATGCTCAAAAATCCAAGACAATCGGAGAATGTTCCTTTGACAGTTCTTTTTTAAGTTCTTTCATAAAATGCCCTGCCATTTTCTGTATCACATCTCTTCTGCTCACATCCATTTCTAATCTTGACTCCAGACGAGATCCGGCCTCCATGGGCCTCACCATGACTTCCAAACAAAGGTAAGTTCTGCAGCCGGGCTGCCACAGGTAATAGTATTGATCAAGCTCAGTTACATAACTGAAACTTTAAAAGTGGGGGAAAATAAATCTGAAATTTTTATTTTTACCTGAGTATTTCATACACACACACACACACACACACACACACACACACACATTCTGAAGGCAATATGCTGCAGTTTCTCTGATGTTCAAGAAACAAAACCAGTTTCTTTTTTTCAAAGTTATTTCTATACTTTAAGAAAAAATATGGAAGAAGCAAACTATAAATTCCTCCTCCTCAAATCCCCAAATTAATGACCAGCAGGGAAAAAAGCAGATAAAGTGTTTTCAACTTTCAGCCCACTGAATGTACTCATTACTTGCATGTTATAATAAATTAAGCATGTCTTCAGCTACACATGTTTACTTTGTTTCCTTTAAGAAGAAAAACAAGGTATTGAAATGTCCATGCTTCACCTATTTCTAGATCTGGAAAACCATACAGAAACTTCTGAATCCCAAACTAGATCTGGTAACGTAACATATTACATCGAGCACTAAGGGGAAACCCTTCTGGTTTTCATGATTAATGAATGGTATTGCCACATTTACTCCCACTTCTTTCCGGCTTGCCTAAGTCCCGGTGGCTGAGAAGATCATTAAGAAGAGTATTTCACTACCTAACTTCCCTCTTTGCCCTGTTTTTCCCCCGTTTAAGAAAAGTTACAATGGCAAATAAAAATGTCCTGCAAATAAAAAAAAACAAAAAATCTTCCAGCCGAATATGGTTTTTTCCTTGCCAAAGCCAATAAAAGACTAAATAAAGACTCAAGAAATATGCAAACAGCTGCTGACTCTGGGCTGCAGTGAAGACGGAAGAGAAGTTCCTCACAGGCTCATAGTTCTAATCTGTCTTTGTCCACCATCTTTTCTCTCCCCTCCCCCCAAGATTGCATGAAGAAACACGGATATGATCATCTTACTTGTAAATTTAGGAAAAGGAGCAAGAAATATGAAAGAGCAAAATAAAACACCTGAGCTGCCATATTTGAGAGCCACCATGTAAATGAAAATAAACCTTCAGAAAACATGAAAAACTTCCCGTTACTTACGGACATTTCATTTATCCTTTGGGTCAATCACATAGAAACAAAGACCCAATGATGGCAGCTTTCTTTCTACAATGTTTATTCACTCAAGGATGAAGGAATGTTAGACATTGCAGATTGGATTCAATTTGCAAAATTCTGTCTCACTGAGGATCATGAAGATCTCAGACATTAACAAAAGAAGATATTAAGGTTCTGAAGATGGCTGCTGGCCATCAGGCACTCCGGTAACTCTGATTTCCTCTCTTCCAAATGTGAAAATATTAGGGATGGGGGGGAAAAATTGTATCTAAATTATTTGGGGAGGGAGGTTTTAATTATAGTAACTATTAGATATGAATTATTTAGTAGCAAATCACAAACAATATTTAGGAAAAAGTTGCTATTAAGTAGACAGAGAGAGGGCAAAAGAACAGGCCACGGTGCAATAGAGATTTTTTTGATACAGGGTGATGAAAGCCAACAGTAATTATATAAAACACAATGTACATAAATAAAATACAACAAACATAAAAATGGTACACAAACTAAAAAAAATTAAAAGGACATGGGCATAGCATGATGTACTTGAAAAAAATCCTCATGTTTCTAAAAATTTCATTTTTTAGAGTCCTCTGTAAAAAATGTAAAATACTATATAAATACTATATTCCAAAATGAAAATGCATTAGAAAATCAACTATGAGTTGGTTCCTACTCAATGACACATAACAGCATATTATTCACTGTGCTAATCACCAGGCTGAGTAATGATAAAAACATTGTTGTTGTTGTTGTTGTTACGTGCTGTCGAGTCACTTGTGACTCATAGCGACCCTATGTACAACAGCCCTAAACTCTGCTCTGTCCTGTGCCAATCACACTGTCTGACACTCCCATCCCAATTACCCCAGTCACTGAATCAATCCACCTCATAAAGGGCCTTCCCCTCCTGCGCCGTCCCTCCACCCTCCCAAGCATGATGTCCTTCTCCAAGGACCAGTCCCTTACAACATGTCCAAAGTATGTTAGACGGAGCCTCAGAATCCTTGCCTCCAAGGAGCCACCCGGTTTAACCCTTTCCAGGATGAATCTGTTTGCTTTCCTAGCAGTCCATGGTACTCTCAATACTCTTCTCCAGCACCACAGCTCAAAGGCATAAAAACTATAGTCAACATTTAATTTGTTCTTTCGCTAGGGTCTGTGACTGAATGAAATATGTCCTCCCAAAATACAAATATATAATAATATCATGTGGCAATATTATCTTGAACCCCCATGAGCTGATAAACCAATGATTTGTGGGAGGATTAAGGGTAAAACGCAACAAACTCTAATTCCATCATAGTTCTAACTGGGTACATAGGGAGTTCCCTTAGAGTGTGTGCCTTTTATCTCATTAGAGATGAAAGAGAAGAAGAGTGACTCAAGAGGAGACACTTGGAGTACCACCAAGAAATAACTGCCATGAGTGGGGTGAATCTGGACCTCTACTCAAGGAAGCTTCTTGACATTAAGGAAGGCTAACACACATGGAGGTCTCCAAGGAACACCCATCCCATAGATACTGAAGGAAACAGGGCTTTCCTCTACAGCCAACAGTGAGAAAGGCCTTCTCTGAGTTTGAATTTCTAACTTCTTAAGCTGTAAGAGAATAAGTTTCTATTTGTTAAAGCTTCCTACTTGTGTTACCTCTGAAATGGCAACTAAGACAGAAATCAAACTGTGGCCACGGAGTCAATTCTCACTTACACAATGATATTGTGTAAGAGTAGATCTTTCCTCCACAGTATGTTCAATGTTGTGTTTTAGAAGTAGATGGCCAGGCTACTCTTGAAAGGCACCCTTGCAGAGCTGAGTCTCGCACCACTGTCAGCAGTCCAGCAGTCTGCACCACCCAGGGACTCCTTTTATAAGGTTAGTGTGGTATAGTGAATTATTCCCTATAACTCTCCTAGCCATTGGCCTTGACTTTCAGCATACAGTCGGGTAACTGAACTAAGCTACGAAGGCCATCCACTTCTTAAAAATAACAGCACTGAACAACTTGAGGAGAATAGATCTACTCTTCACCCAAGATCAGTAGGAACTGAAGATTATTCCATGGCATTTATTAGACCGTGTTTGAATTATCTAATGTTGCTATACCAGAGATAATACAAACAGATCATTTTAAACAAATAGAAATTATTCTCTTTTAAAAAAAGAAATTATTCTCTTAATAGTTTAAGAGGTTTTAAGTCCATGGTTACAGAGCTAGCTCTAGAAGAAGGCCCTCTGTCTGTGTTAATAGAGGAAAATTCTCACTTCATTCCACAGCTGTTGGCTAAGGAATGACCTACATGGTTGGATTGGCATTGTGTATCTTCCAGTTGGAACTGACCCATACCTGGCCCTCCAGAAGGTTTTCAGAGGCAGTAATCACACAAGAGAAGATTGTCTATCCTTATCCTACAGAGCAGTAAGTAGGCTCGAACCCAGTGCCTTCAGAATCGCAGTATAGATTCTTATCACTAGGCCACCAGAGCTTCGGGTTGTTGTTTGTTGTCTACTGTCATCAAGTCGAGATTGACTCATAGTGACCCTAAAAACAAAAGATCTAATGCCTTTCCCTTGCTATCGTTGTTTCTCCAAGTTCATAGAATTTCCAGAGGCATGTAGTTTAGGAAGTGGATGCCACTCCTGCTTCCAAGCCTGTTTTACAACTGGGAGCTCCACCAAACATCATCCACACTGGTAAACCACTGTGGTATTTTATATTCCCATGGCACAGGGCTCAGCAGCAGAACAAATCCAGGTTACTTCACACAGCACATTGACAAAGAGTGATGTAAAAAGTGGAAGAATGCTCCTCCAGATATAACAACACTAGTCTCACTCAGCAGTGGTTAAGTGTTGTTGAGTCAAATACAACTCGGAGTAAGCTTTGCACAAAAGACCTGAACTCTGTTCTATGATTAACATTTGGGTAGGACTAAAGAAATATCAAGTGCTTGTTTTCTAGTAATGTAAGTAAGATAAACTGCATTTGTTTGGTGGTTTTTGTTGCATGCCATTAAGTAGGAACCAACTCAGAACCGACAGTTCAGTGGGTTTTCAGAGGCAGTAAATCACACAGGAGGTGAATAACCATCCTTCTGCCATGGAGCAGCTGGTGGATTTGAACAGCATGTCTTCAGAACTGCAGGGCCACTGATTAGGGAACTGGTTAGTTTCGCCATCCTACCAGAATCATTTTGAGTAGGTTCAGAGACAAGAAATGGTACTCACAACACCATCAAGAAAGCAGCAGCAGAGCAGAATATGGCTTTTGGATCACAGATTCCTGAGTGAGATGGAATGAAACTAGACGGAGACTTTGCACCAGTACCAGCAGGAGTTGCAGAGAACTAGAAACTGATGTGAGATACAGCAGAATTTATAACTCCACAGAGCTAGTCAGTCCCAAGTCCCTTCACCTAGGTTTACTGATAGAATGAGAGGTGGAGAGGAGGAGGTGGAACGAAAAGAGCTTTGTAATGTCTGCAAGGCAGAGTTCAAAGCCCTGAAGCCAGAGAGAAGCCTGCCTGAGATGAAGCTGTCCTGATCGAAGAACTGTTATACTGTTTTCTAGTTGAACTATAAACAATTAATTCCCTAATAAATCTGCACAATCATGAGTATTGTCTGTGAGTTCTGCATGACCACTGCAACTGATCTGCAAGCCTAAGAGCAGAGTAGAGAGAGTTGTGCGAGGGGCAGTTGCAGCTAGAATTAATAGGACAGGCTGCAGGAATACTGGGGCATATCTGAACTCACAGAAATTTGCTTTGTGTCATTGATGTGCTTGCTAAATATTCTTCCCCTCATAGAGTTAATTACAGCCACATGATGTGCTGCCTTGTTTTTATAGATGTTGTTCTTAATATTGTTGTTTTGTGCCATTGAGTGGAGTATGACTGTGGTGTCAGGCACCTTGAAAATTGGCTTTAATATCCATTATGTTAGCCCCAGTTGGTGGCGTGGTCTCCACCTTAACTGAGGAAACATGGTCTTGCAAATCATCAACAGTTGTGGGACAAATATAAGAGAGTGCTGTCCAAATATAAGAGAGTGGAGAGACTCTAGCACTGCTGGAAAGAGACTGCAACACCATTGGGAAGAGACTGTGGCAACGTGTAACCAGAGGAACCTTGGAGATGGAGCCACAGTTAAAGGTATTGCTTGATGAATGACTGAAGGAAAAACTGACTTGTAACTGTTCTGAAATAAAGCTGGGTGGATGACTAAAGAAACTAGAGGTTTATTTTTGCTGCAGAATTGAACCTAGACTTTCACTTGTTAACGGAAAAGCTGTCTGAACTAACTGAAGAATTGTCTTGTTGTCAATCTGGTTTGGGATTGCTGGACTAAACTTGGACTTGTATTGTGTGAGATTCTTTACCTTCCCCACTTCACAACCTATTTCCCTAATAAGACCAAATTGTGAAACAATTTGCAATGAACAGTGGACCAATGAATGGTAAAAATAGGTGCAGGAGCAAGATGGGATGGCACGTCTGGTGTGTAGTTATTTGTATGGTACTATGCATATTATTAATGGGGAAAGTTCCCCTTTAAGAAGCAGACAGAGTCAAACTCCGCCAACACCACTTTGCATCTGCTTCTTTTACAAAACCCGACAGCAACCCTAGGAACAACAGATTTGAATCTTGTCCTGTCCCATGCCACCATCACACTTTCTGACACACTCAAGCCCACTGCTGCAGTCACTGTGTCAATCCACAGTGAGGGTCCTCCTCTCCTTCACTGAACTTTCGCCTTTCCAAGCATGATGTCCCTCGCTAAAGAACTGTCTCTCCTAGAAACATGCCTGAAGTATATGAGACAAAGCTTTATCAACTTGGCTACCAAGGAGAACTCTGGCAGCTCGTTCGTTAAGCAGCCAGTTTGTTTTTGTGGCAGTTCAGGTGCCTTTAAGTCCAAGACTCATAGCAGCCCTATGAATAGATCTGAATCTTGCAAATTAACCAGCATTATCCTCACAATTTCTGATACGTTATAGCCACAGTGTCAATCTCTTTTGTTGGGAGTCTTTCTCTGAACCATCACCTTTCCCAGCATGACAACTTTTTCAAGGACTTGTCCCTCTTGACAACATACCCAAATTGTGTGAGACACAGTCTCACCATCTTTGCCTTTAAGAAGCATTTTGGTTGCACTTCTTCCAAAACAAGACTTGTTTGTTCTATAAGCAGTCCGTGAGATATTCAGTACTCTTCTCAAAAACTACAATGCAAGGGCATCAATCCTTCTACTGTAATCCTTATTCACCGTTCAACTATCAGATGCCAAGGAAGCACCAGATCAGGCACATCTTAGACTTTCAACTGACTATTGCTCTTTAGCACTGTTAAAGAGTTTCTTCACAGCAGATTTTCCCAATGCAACACTTCTTTTGATTTCTTGACTTATTACCATGGATTTTGAATGTCGATCCAAGTAAAACAAAAATTGTTGACAACTTCAGGCTTTTCTCCATCTGTCAAGATGCTGCCAAATGGTTGAGTGGAGAGAACTTTTGTTTTCTTGATGTTGAGATGTAATCCATATTGGTGGTTGTACTCTTTGATCTTCGGCAGCCAAGTGTTATCAAGGCCTCTACACTTTCAACAAGCATGGTTGTGTCATTTGCAATACAAATGTTTTTGATGAGTCTTCCTCCAATACTCATGCCACATTCTTCTTCATATAGTCCAAATTCTCAACTATTTACTCAGTATACAGGAGATACATAGTAACTAGGATAATGGGGGTAGGTGTGTCAGAGCCAGTGAGAGTGGCTTAGGATAGACAGGGCAAGGTTCAGAGATATTGTACATAGGGTTGCTATGAGTCACTTGTGAATCAATGTCACATACCAACAACAACAAAAAGATATAAAGAAACAAATATAGAGAAAAGACACAACACGACACATACTTTTCCAGGTTTTAAAGCAGGCAGTGTTCCCTTGTTCTGCTGGGTCAAGAGCATTTTCATCTAGGTATATGTTTTGCATGTCATTGTTGCATTATTGTAAGATACTGCTGAGTCAAATATGATTCTTAACAACCTTATGAACAACAAACTTGAATCCTGTCCTATCCTGTGCCATCCTCATCAAAGAGTGTTGAGTGTCTCAAATAGACTGCCAAAGAACAAACAGATATGTCTTGGGAAAAGTGAATCCAGAGTGCTCCTTGGAGACAAGGCTGGTGAAGCTTCACCTTCGGACACATTTCTAGTAGAGGCTATTCCTAGGAACATCATGCTTGGAGAGGCAGAAGGTCAGTTAAAAAGAGAAAGATCCTCAACAAGACGGATTGACATGATTCACTGCAGATGTCACATAAGCATAGTTAAATGATCTAGGATTCCCATTCTTTAACCATCATTTGTTATGATGCATACAAATTCCCTTGCCAATCAATAAAACACAAATAAACATCTTTCTGGTATCTCTGCTTTCTGCCAAGACCCATCTGACAATAGCAATTATATCCCTAGTTTCATGACCTCCTAATCCAGTTTGACAATATGGCAGTTTCCTGACATTTTTAAATAACCTTGAGCAAGATTTAATTTCCTTATAATATTAATAATATTGTTCCAACATTTCTTTTTATTTTTTTTTCTTTTTCCACATTTCATTAGATCACCTTTTTTCAGTCAGTTGACCAGGTATCTGTTTTTCCAAATTTCTTGGCATAGGCTCGTGAGCACATGCATGTCTGTATATTTTTGTTCAAATGTCACCTGATATTCCATCAGTTCCTAGGGCTTTATTTTTACTTAGTGTCTAGGATGCAGCATGAATGTCTTCCTTCATTACCACTGGATCTTGATCATATATTACTTCTTAAAATGTTTGAGTGTTGACCAACTCCTTTTGGTACAACAATTCTGTGTATTTCTTCCACTTTCTTTTAATGCTTCCTGCACCACTCAAGATTTTGCTGATAGATTCTCCTAAATAAACTACTTCTCTTGTTTAATTGTTATGACAACGTTGTTGTGTGCTATCAAGTCAGAACTGACCCATAGCTGACCCTCTGGTGGGTTTTCAGTGAGGAGACTGTCCATCCTTCTCCTGTGTGATCTTATTTTAGACTTTCTGGAGCTTTATCATATAGTATGTAAATCATAGAGCCAGTATTCTATGTCATGCAGCTTGACGTCACAGTGCATACACAGAATCATTCATTACATGCTACCATCTCAGGGAGCCAACACTGTAGACATAAATAGGAAAAACATTATAAATGCTGCTTGAATTCCTTAGATAACCATTGGGGAAGGGAGCTTAACTCTCATTAATTTGAATTTCAACTAGGTGAACAATTAAAGAAAACAAAAAGGTCTCAAAATTTAAGTAACATCAAAAGCACTTTTAAAGCTGTACAACTAGATTGCCGGGCCCTGACCCCAAATGGTGATGGTGGCGGTGGTGGTTGTTGTGAGGTGCTGTCAAATAGGACTCATTTCCACCCTATTAACAAACAATCTCAACCCTGTGCCAACCTTACACTTCCTGAAACACAAGAGTGCACTGCAGCAGTCACCATATCAATCCACCTGGACAAAGGTCTTCTTCTCCTTCGCAGACCCTCCACCCTTCCCAGCATCATGTCCTTTTCCAAGGAATAGCCCCTCATAGCAACATGCCCAATATAGTACAGCTCCCAAATACACGTGTGTGCCTAGTTCCCATGTGATGCTGATACAGAGACTTGAGCAATTAATAAAGCATTACTCTGGACAATCATCATTAAAGCACAGGGAAAGTAATTTTGTTATGACTACTACTGAATAAAAATTATGTATAAATTATGTACCCTGTGTTTCATTCAATCAGAAACATAATCTAAATGCCAGCCTGTATAAAATACAATGTACATGAATGAAATACAATGTAAATGAATTATTGTAGGCAAACCAATTAAATGAAAAGTAAAAATTGGTAAGCAAGTTGAGGAAACTGAGACAGAATTGGGGGAAAAAAAATACCACACACCTAAATTGCACTGATATCTCTAAGTCATACAGTTCGAGGCCAACAGTTGCTCCATAAGAGAAGGCTGGGAAATCTCCTCCCTTGCAATTAACTTCCTCTAAACACCACCAGAGGGTCAGCTATGTGTTGGTTCTGGCTAAACGGCACACAACAACAATGACAATTATACAAGGAATTAAGATTTTGGATGACTACTCAGCAACATACTTGTTAAGGTCAGAGCTTTGTTTAATAAAAACAAGAGTGCACATGGGGAGGGGAGGGAAATTTTGTACCCTGGCTATCAAGATGAAATGGATGAAATTGGAAAGGAACTGTATGTGAGGGTGTGTGAACATCATAGCCTTTCTTTGGTATGTGGGTCATGTGAGGATTTACTCTCAACATCTAAAAGAACTTTTTTCTAGCTCTGGCTCTACATAGTGTCATTTAACTATTCTTAACACCACAAACATTTTCTTGTTGGTAGAATAAGACTAACGATCCATTTGGTTGTTGCATTTTGTTTTTCCAGGGTGTTGAGGGAAGGGGCTGGAAACTGTAAAAATAAAAAAAAAATTATACAAAGTATGATTACTACGATGCTGATCATGTTTGACTGAAGCTCAGAGAATAGCACTGCTAAGATTTTTGCTTTGTTTTGTTCCCCAGTTTCTTAAGAGATAATTGAAATGTATACTAGATTGTGATTACAGACCATTACAATGAGTCATGATAAGGAGCATATTTTAACCCCAAACTTTAAAAGGAAAAGCCACAAAATTTTCTAAAGAATTAGAGGGAGAAATTTAAGAATCTGGGAGGAAAGTTGGTAAGAGTTTATCCTTAGAAGTTTATTCATATCTGTATTAATCTGTTTCATACCAGAACGGGTTTTCAAATGGCATTCAGAACTGGCATGATGTTTCCTAATATCAAATAAGGACTTCATTTGTTAAGTTTGAATAAGCAGATTTTCCACTTTATAAAGCATTTTGCTGCTATGGTACTTTTAATTCCCCATATTTCTCTAACTTTAAAAAAAAAAGAGCAAAATTAACTAAATTCTTCTTTGTCTCTTTTAGGTACATGGTTATTTTAGTTGAAGCCATGATACACTTGCCTAACCTTTTATTTTACGAGGTTTTAAAAAAATTAAAACACTTTTAGAAAATGTCTGATATTCCCAGTGATCAAGTATATCCAAACAAACTAAATGGGTAAATTGGGATACCAGTCTTCAATAATCAGACTAAGATGAGAAATTATGCTTTCATAATATCCATTATTTGATACTGGATCATCAAATATGTACTAAGATTTTTCTGGATGCTCTCAGTTTCTAAAAGTATGATGTATGTCGATTAATCAACAAAGATTATTTTTAAATAAAGAGCAAGGGTATGCAAATGTAAAGTCTATAATTCTAACCAAAGAATTTAGACCCAGCTAACCACTCACCTTTCCTCCATACACAAACACAGATACAAATACAAGACTCCCACAATGTGCCTGCAAGGCCCTTGCCACAGATGCTTCTGTGATCACTTCAGCCTTGAAGTCTCTGTCTCCACCTAACAGAGATTTGATAACAGATGACCTCACCCTCATAGAATGAGCTTGTCTCTGCATCATTAATTTAAAAGAACAGTGAACAGACCAGGGGTACATAAGAACAAAACAAACTCTGTTCTGCACAAGCAGCCAGCATTCAGAGTGACACCCATCTTGAACCACATTCAAAAGAGGCGGGAAAAACAAAAGTCTGAAAAAATTTAATAATACTGCACATTGTAAATAATTAGGCCTATTTGACATATCCTGATGACCTTCCTAAAACTCTTAAGTTCCATTTAGTGTTTCATTCTCACTTATTTTTTATATGCGATCTTTCAAAACATACAAGTGGCAGCAATTTAGGGAAAACAAAACACAACTGAGAATCACTTATTAAGAATAACCTTTCTGTTACGAAGAAGTGCAGAAAATGAAAAACTGCTGCTCTGAATTTTACTTGATACATACACACTACTTTAAATGAGGTTGCATTTTTCTGTAAGTAAATGGTTTAAAATCAAGAATTATTTTAAAGACAAAATTTAGAAAAAAGTAAAAGATAAATGAAACTTATTATGTTAATATTTATGTACCACCTCTCAATTGCCTATATTCACCAATGTTTAAGAAAGTATATCTAATATTCTTGGAAGGAGGAGTGACATCCACTTTCATAATAGCTTGCCTCCGGAAACCCTATGAACCTGGAGAGAGGATAAAAGGCACCCAAGCATCGAGGACTCTCCTTCATAGGGTCGCTATGAGTCACCTGCAACTCAACAGCACTTAAGAACAACAACAACATCTAATATTCAGCATTGATAATTCATTATTTGTGCATGTATATGAATTTATAATTGTAGTCATTTTGCCATATTAAATTATTCCACATTAATGATATTTTTCATTGTTCTTTTCAGTTGTTTTGCTTGCTAGAATATACAACATTCTTAATATTAATATAGATATCTTAATACAATATTAAGATAGATATCTTAGAGTACAGGGATGTGTCCTATCTCCATACCCTTTCAATCTGCATGCAGAGAAGATTATCTGAGAGGCTGGGCTCTATGAGGAGAAGTGTGGAGTCAGGATTGGTGGAAGATATATTAACAATCTGTG
>NW_006399852.1:11709811-11715844 GCF_000299155.1 Elephantulus edwardii
GGAAGACCCTCTATGAGGTGGATTGATTCAGTGACTGGGGTAATTGGGATGGGTGTGTTGGAGGCAATGCGACTAGCACAGGACAGAGCAGGGTTTAGGGCTGTTGTACATAGGGTTGCTATGAGTCGCAAGCGACTCAACGACACATAACAACAACAACTACATCTTAAATTATAAAGCTTTTTGCTTCTACTAAATTATGTGTATAAATTTCCCAATAATTAATCAAAAGGTATCATGATTGACTACCACATGATTGACTACCATCATCATGATTGACTACTATGTGATTTTTAAAATTTCAAATGTTCACTTACTAATATTATAAATCCAGTAATTATAAACAAGATTAATCCCTTCTTAATATGCAGATTATTTTTTTAAAATTTTATTTTATTTCATTATTTTGTGTGTGTACCGTCAAATCAGATCTGACAGGTACAGGAGGAGATTGTTCCTCCTTCTCCAGCAGAGCATCTGGTGGATTCGAACAGTGCACCTCTGAGATTGCAGTGCAACTTCTTGCCACTAGGCCACCAGAGCTCACCTGATTATTATTAAAATTGAAATCGTAACAGATAATTGGTCAAAATTGGAAACACTGAACTGTATAGTGTTTCTAAGTTCAGGAACATACATAAACAGATTTTTATTTTCTTTAAATAAACGGTACAGAAACAATGAATTTATAAATATTTGTTCTTCACAGATCAAAAATAAAATGTGACAAAAATGTAGTAATTCATTAAGTTACAAAAAATAAGTTTCAAGTCAGTTACATGAACTTTAGAATTAATTTTCCCATGGAAATAACATTTAAAAATTCCATTCATCTCACAAGCCAAGTCCTAATAAAGATAAAATAGACTTAACAGTAGTTCAAAATGTCCAATCCCCTTAACCTGAAGCCTCAGCCCAAAATGCTGCTTCATTATGATTTTCACAGGAAGTGTAAGAAATGGGAGTGATAGTAAATGTAATATCTACAACTTAACCTCTACTCCCACGGAAAGGAGAAGGGAGTGATACTACTAACTAGGGAAACATTTTTGAACCTATTTACATAATAGCATATATCTATCCTAGGAATAGTTATGTCAAGAATAGACAAGAAGAGGTGAATTTTATGGCACTGTGATGTCATCAACTGCCATCATGTTAGAACAACAAAGCTAATCCCTCACTAGGTTTCTGAGGCTGTAAATTGCACAGAAGAAGACTGATCACCTTTCTCCCAGTGATAGTGATTTACAGTACCAGAGAGCCAGTCTTTAAGTTACCAGCACAACTAACCAGGACTATGTCGCCAGATTTCCTACTAGTCGAGTGTTATGTTATCAAATACTTAGTGTGTTTTCCTTAGGTACCATAAACATTTTTTTTACCTACCAGGAGGTTCAAAATCAATGTACTGCAGAATGAGCCAGCAGGGTTTCCATTATTCTTATTATCTCTCAAGTAAATAGCCTCCAAATCTGAGAAAGTACTCTTTTGTGCTGGTTTACCTGTTCAAAACATGTACATCCTCTGCTCTTCCCTTTAGACCCACAGAATATATGTTGCTATTGTTAGGTACTGTTAAGTAGCATAACTCTCCATGACACTATGAACAACAAACCTGAATTCTATCCTATTCTGTGCCATTTGCATCATTTCTGACACACTCGAGTCTACTGCTGCAGTCACTATATCAATCTATCTCCTTGGATGTCTTCCTCTCTTTCTCTGACCCTCTACCTTCCCAGGATATCTCTTTTTAAAGAATTGCCTCTCCTAGCAACATGATAGATGGAAAAGAAATTGAGGTTGTTAGCAATTATAGCTTGCTCCGCTCCACAATCAACACTCTTAATATGAGCATCAGGAAATCAAAAGACAAACTGCATTGGAAAAATCTTCTATCAGGGACCTCTCCAGAGTGCTGAAAAGCAATGATGTCATTCTAGAAATTAAGGTGTGACTAATCCAGGCCATGGTCTTCACAATTACTTGTTATGCTTCAGAGAACTGGACAATAACTAAGGATGGCAAAAGAAGAATCAATGTCTTCCAGCTGTGGTGCAGGAGAAGAGTTTTGAAAATACCAGGGACTTCCAAGAAAACAAAGAGGTCTATCTTGGAGAGGGTGAAACCAAATCCCTCCATGGAGGTTAGGATTTTGAAGCTCTGTCTCACATATTATTGGGCATGGGGCCAGGAGGAAACAGTCCTTGGAGAAGGACATCATGCTTGGAAGGGTGGAGGAACGGTGCAGGGGAGGAAGATCCCAGATGAGATGGATTGATACAGTAACTGGGACAATGGAACTTGGTGTGTTGGAATTAGTGAGACTGGCTCGGGAAAGGGAAGAGTTCAGAGCTGTTGTACATAGGGTTGCTATGGGTCGCGGGGGACTCGACAGCACTTTAACAGCAGCAGCATGTCCAAAGTACGTAAGACAAAGCTTCTTCATTCTTACCTTGAAGGAACACACTGGCTGTACTTTTTCTATGACACATCTGTTCATTCTTTTGGAATTCCATGTAATATTCAGTACTTTTCTCCAACACCACAACTCATTCTAATTCATGTCTGACTCTCAGATGTATACCAAGTTATTGACAAAATCATGGTCTCAATCAGGCACACCTTACTCTTCAAACTGACATCACTGCTCTACAGTACTTTTGAAAGGTCTCTGATAGTGGACTTACTCAAATCAACACATCTTCTGATGGTTAGTACCAGGAGCATTGACTGTGGATTCAAGTAAGATTAACCATTTTACCATAGGTACTCCTAAGCAATAAAGCAACAAACATATCATAAACAAACAAATCATAAAATAATTACAAATGCTGTAGAATTCCAAGGAGAGGGGGAGAAAATTGGGAATTTGGAAGATACTTTGCTGCTCTATTCCTCTCTAATCAAATGTTATCCATCAGGGGATTATATAGGAAGGTAGACTAAAAACTGCCTATTGCCGTAAAGTTGATTGGTACTTAATGTGACCCTATAGGACAGAGTACAATTGTCTCACTGAATTTCTAAAGCTGCACTTTACAGACACAGAATATCTTATCTTTCTTCCATGAGGTAATAGGTGGGTTCATGTAATTAACCTTTCAATTAGCAGTTGAGTATTTATTAACCCCTATACCATCAGAGAATCTGGCATGAGACTATACATATGTAAGAATCTTCATTGCAATCCCAAAGGTAAGCAGTACAAATCTATCAACTGCTCTGCAGGAGAAGGCTGAGCAATCTCCTCCAATGCCATTACTGCCTCCAAAAACCTGCTGGAGGATCAGCTATGGGTCAGTTCCAACTCAACTCTACTCAACAGCAACAACATAATCTAATAATAAATACTTCCCCCATAAAGGAATAGCTGACATAGAGCTGAAGATGAGGAAACATATTCTTCATATCTTTATTAGGGTTGTTGTTGTTGTTGTTGTTGTTGTTCTTGTTGTGCACTATTGAGTTGTTTCGACTCATAGTAACCATATGTATAAAAGCTCTGAACTCTGCTCTATCCTGTGCCAACCTATTGTCTCTAATACTCCTACCCCATTACCCTAGTTACTGAATCAATCCATCTCACTAAGGGTCTTCCTTTCTTGTGCTGTCCCTCTACCCTCCCAAGCATGATCTCTTTCTCCAAGCATTGGTTACTCCTTGCAACATGCCCAAAGTATGCCAGACGCAGTTGGAATCTTTGCCTCCAAGGAGCAGCCTGGTCTCACCCTCTCTAGGATGAATCTATTGGTTCTCCCAGCAGTCCATGGTATATTCAATACTCTTTTCTAGCACCACAGCTCAAAGGCATCAATTCTCCTTCTATCATCCCTACTCATTGTCCAGCTTTCTGATGCAAAATAAGTAATTGTGAAGACTATGGTCTGGACCAGGTGGACCTTGGAATCTATTGGTGGCTTCTAAAATTGGGTAAATATCTTTCATCTGCTCCTTTCTGTAAAATGCTTGTCTACTGTTCTAAATCTGAGCATTCAAATTAAGACAGACTAGGAAGAAGGCTTGGCCATCCACTTTCATAATAACAGGCCTTCAAAAACCCTATGTAAAACAGATCACACTTAGACTAGCAGATATGGCAACTGAGGTTAAGCCCTCAAATATGGAAACACAAAGGAAGAGGAACAGTTGTAGGCAGACACTAGTGATCAGAACATGGAATGTGAAAAGCATGAATGTAGGAAAAATGGACATTGTTCAGAAAGAAATGGAACACATAATTATTGACATACTAGGTATTGGCACAATGAGATGGACTGGCATGGGACATTTTGAATCAGACAATCTGAATCTATTAGGTATGGAGAAGGGAAAAAAGAGTTTTAGGCTAAGGAATTGTGTAAAGAAAGACTTGTAAGCAGAAAGTACATGGAGTATCAGAGAAAATTTTTTTAATTAATTTGTTTAGGTCATAGATATAAGTAGTAGCAACTGTTCAGAAAATATAGGTTAAGGACACAGTAAAGAGCTTGAATGTCAATCAATAAAGACAGCACTCAACTGAGCCACTGAAAGGGCTTCAAAGTCAGCATAGCACATTCTCAAATTAGTCTGAGAACACTTTGGAAAAAAACCACACAAAACAAAACTTTGTGCTTTATGTGAAAGTCAACACAGGAAGTCAATATTTCAAAGAAACATTTCATACATGACTTGTTTCATGACACAGCTGCAACCGCTGCAATACATCCCTACCCCTCCCGATCTCACCCTGGTTCCAGCTCCACTCTGGATCCCCATCCCTCCGTGTCTTCTCACTTTTGATTCTGGGCAAATGTTTGATTCTCAGCTCGTAGAGTTGATTGTTCTGAGGAGCACATTCCTTACGGGTGTTACTGTTTATTTTATAGTCCCGTGTATTATTTGGCTGGAAGGTGGCCTCTGGGAGTAAGTTCAGTTAGGGTTTCTCAGGACAATAAACTCAGCGGTAGAAATGTTTATATGAAAGCTGTGTACTGCCATACTTCATAGGAATAGAGGGGAAACAATAACAGCTTTCCTGTTAGAAAAATTGAGGCAAAAAGAAATCTAAGCTTACGTTAGAATGAAAGGCATTTCGAAGAAGAAAAAGGATCTTGGGCCATGAATTCTCCAAACTGGGAAGCCTATAGACTTCTGCTCCCACTAGTGGAGGGTATATTTTTGGTTCTGATTGTTCCCAAACCATTTCTGGCTACTTGTGCTTAATATCATAGTTACAAATTTTATAACCTTTTCTAAGCTCCAATATAAATATGTAAGAATATATGGTTCCATTAAATCTTCCTTTACTAGTTAGGCAAAGGTTTTTTAAAAGTGAATAAAAATAGTGTTGAGTTAAATATGGATAAAACCCAAAACAAACCTATTGCCTTTGTGTGGATTCCATCCGAGGGTGGCCCTACAGAACAGAGTCAAAGTTATCCTCACATGGTTTCTACAGCCTCATCTTCACAGAAGGCCATTGCCCCTTCTTTCTCCCACAGAGCAGCAGAAGGTGTGACCCAACTGCATAATCATTGAGACACTGGGGATTTTTCCATAGCCGGATAACCCTTCATAACTGTTGATCAAGTTGTGAAAATAAGGATCCCATATCTGATTACTTGAGAAGCAATCCCTCCTCCCACCAACTGCAAAAAAATAAATAAATAACTAATCATAAGGAGGATTTTCTCATGAAAGACAACACTAAGCCCCAATTACTGGCTCTCTCCTTGGGAAAATGACTTGATCAAAATAAGGAAAACTCATGAAAGGGACATACATAGCAGGCACACAAATGAATTGAATACTATCAATGAACAAACATGAAGATGGCACATGACTGGGTAGTGTTACATTCTATGATATGAAAGGTCATATCCAACCATAATAGTTAATAGTAACTTGCAACAAAGGTATCATGTAAGTTTGGCACCAAAATAGCACTAATGCCTTAATATCCTTTACATAGTTTAAAAATATATATTTAAAATACATTAGCCTAATCTCTGGCAGGCTAGTGGTAAGAAGTTGGGTGACCCTGGA
>NW_006399852.1:11716279-11758311 GCF_000299155.1 Elephantulus edwardii
AAAAAAAAAAAAAAAAGAAGTTCTTCTTGCAATCCTCAAGGCACCAAATCCACCAGGGAGAAGGATGGACAATCTCCTCTGAAGTGATTAACTGCCTCTAAAAACCTGTGGGAGGGTCAGTTATGGGTTGGTTTTGACGCAGTGGTACTCAAGAAACATGACAACAACAATCAAGATTAGAGTCAGTGATGTTGTAAATTCTAGGAAGAATTTGTCTATCAAATGAAGATAAACCAGCTTAATCTTAGACCTCTATGAAACTTATGAAAGAGATGAGAGTTTAAGATGTAAGCAGTGGGTCTCATCCTTTTTTGTTTTTAAGAACATTTTTAATTATGCCATTTTTCCCCTTTGAGTTTACTGAGTGATACACGTCACTGTTGCTGTTGTTGGGTGCCCTTGGGTCAAGTCCACCTTACAGCTACTCTATGAACAACAGATCAGAAGAAGCCTGCTTATCGTGTTCTATTTTCAATATCTCTATAATGAGAAACACACTTGAGCCCAATGCTGCAGTCATCCACTGTTTCAATCTACCTGGTTAGGGTCTTCCTCACTTTCACTGACCCTCCACTTTTTCGCAGCGTGATGTCTCCTAGAATAGTCTCTCCTAGCAGCGAGGATACATGGCACCTCCTCAAATAACCCATCCAATAAAGACATGCTCTCACCTTCAAGAGATGTTTTGGTAGAACCTGTGCTCTGTCCAGGATTTTTTTTTTTTTTTGTCCAGGATTTTAATTCATATTAACACTTGATGACTGGGAGTCTCATCAGTTTGCCTCATTCAATAGGCACATACTCATCATGTCTTTCCTAGGTGACCTTTATAAAAGAGCTCACTCACAGCAGGTGCTTCTTCAGAAATGAGACCATCTTGACTGATGTGTTCCACTCCCCCCCACCACCCCTCCCACCAGTCATCCGGGCAAACAAATGCTGCCTCACAAACCGCTGACCAGGTGTGCAGTCCAGCACTGGGTCACAACTTCCAAGCATTTGATTAAAATGTATTTTCTGCTTGGTGCCATTTCTTCTTTCTGTTTTTCTTTTCAGCTAAAGAGTCCAATTTACATAAACATTTATTAAATTTTTGAAATCATCAGTTTGTGAAATAAGTACAGATGGCTTAGAAGTAAAAAACAAACAGTTCCACCTAACAAAAAACAAGCAGAGAAAGAGAGATACACATATATACAAAAATGGTCAGTGGAATGAATTTTTCTGGGTCACTTCTTTTTGTCATTCATTTAATTCTATTAATGGTGACAAGCCAATTATATCAATGTCTCCTGGAAGGCTGTTATTAAAAGCAAAATCTAATCTATGTATAACAAATATATTAAAATAATAAATAATATTTTAAAATAAAATAACAGCTTTAGTTTTCATTGTTACAGTGGAAGAAAGTTGCCAGGCAAATATGTAAACTGGAATTTTGATTGTGGGAAGAGGTTAATGAGGAGTGAGATGAAAGTAATGGAAAATCTGTCCTGGAAAAAAGTTCACAACAGTAAAGAAATGCTGTTATCCCACAGGGAGAGAGTAATGGAGAAGGGACTAAAACAACTCTTGAATACTAGGGGAGAAAGCTGTAAGTCTAATTAATATCTACACAAGTTACTGCCACCGAGTCCATATCAACCTCCAGTGGGTTCCTGAAGCTGTAAATCCTAATGCGAGAAGACAACGGTGGGTCTGAACTTCCTCCACCTTTTGGTCAGCAACACAACAAACTCTGGACTACACCACCAGAGCTCCTAATACCCTGAGGTGTAAAACGAAATATTCCTTTCCTGCACACCAGGAAACGCAAACTTTACAAAGCAGCTTTGTTTTAGAGAGGTATTATTTACTTATCGCTACTCTGTTGTTAGGTACAGTCATGCCACCACTGACTCAGGGCAACCCTATAAAGAACGGGTCTTCCTTTCCTTTGCGAACCATTTATTTTTCCAAGCATGATGCTCTTCTCCAAGTACTGGCTCTTCCTCTTAACAAACCCAAAGGAAGGGACACGGTCCCACTATTTTCCCTGTAAGGAGCACTGTGGTTGCACTTCTTGCAAAATGGATTTGTTTGTTCTTTTAGTTATCCCTGACATACTCAATATTCTTCACCAACACCATAATTCACGATGTAGCGAGTATAATTCTCATAGTTCTTGGGTATCATGCTTCCTTTTTACCAGTTTCTAAAACTATTAGCACTATCTTTTCTTCATTACGGGAGGTTATATATTATTGATGTATAATTTACTTAGAAAAATACAGAGGGTTCAGAGATACAATTAAATGTTTTTTTGGTAAATATACACCTGTGTAACTCTAACTCAATCAAGATTTGGAACATTCATCCACAGATTATATACTCTATCTATCTCCTCCCAGTCATTCATTACCTGAAGGCAACTACTAATCTGGTTTCTAACAATTTAGCTTCTTTTATATATCACAACATTTTCTATAAATAGAATGGTACTATATCCAATGACACCACAGAAGCAAGACCTACTGATTTTCATCCAAAGAGAGCTATTGATGGAGAAACCAATGGGGCAGTTCTCCTCTGTATTAGAGTCGCCATGAATTACAATTCACTCAACACCATTTAGTATTTCATCCCTTACTCTACTAAATATGATTTCGAGATCCTCATTTTAATGAACATTTGAAAAATAAATGTAGGGTTACATATACTGTTCTGTGTGGGAGAAGGACAGACAGTCTTCTCTTGTGATTTACTGTCTCTGAAAACCTGCTGGAGAGTCAGCTATGGGTCGGTTCCAACTCGATGGTACACAACAACAACAACAATACTATTTTAGGGAATTCTGGCAGCTTAGTAAGAAGAAACTGGGCTGTCATCCCAATGGTATAAGGTTCGAATCCACCAGCTGTTCTGTAGGAGAAGGATGGGCAATTTCCTCTCGTGTGATTAACTGTCTCTGAAAATCCGCTCAAGGGTCAGCTATGGGTTGGTTCCAACTTGATGGCACACAACAACAGATACTATTTTATTAATTACCCACAGAATAATTAATCAAATTCTCTATTGTTGGATACTTAGGTTGTTTTAAAATTTAATCCTGACTCGATGGCACTTAAGAACAACTGTTTCTGTAATGAAAATCCCTGTGTTTCAATTGTTTGCTATCGATAAGCTCCTAGTGATGTGAAATTAACTAGCTTTTCAAAACTGTTCTACAACTCAGATAGATAGGTAGGTAGATAGATAAAAAGACAGGCAGATATTTACAGAAAGAAGTAAATCACTCTCTCAGTATCCTTTTCTTTTCAAACTGAAATATTAATGAGTTATACCATACATATCTATCAAATAAATACAAACTGAAGTCCAATCTCAATCTAGCAGCAGCTGTGCTTTGCAGCCAGAAAAACAGAGCTCAAGCACTTTGTGTGACCACGTCTATCCACCCTACACTAGATTGTCAGAACCAGAAGCTAATGGAACAAGGACAGAGTTCTGCTCACGTGCATTAACTGGATACTACTGCACAGAGAGCTCAGGAGGAACAAAGACTAAGAAATATATTGAGAAAACATTTCAGATTGTAAGGGGACAATTTATTCCCGTTGGCATTTTAACTCACATTGTTGTTGTTTACCATCAAGTTGGAACCAACCCATAGCTGACCCTCCAGTG
Organism: Elephantulus edwardii; assembly: GCF_000299155.1. Classification (NCBI taxonomy): domain Eukaryota; kingdom Metazoa; phylum Chordata; class Mammalia; order Macroscelidea; family Macroscelididae; genus Elephantulus; species Elephantulus edwardii. The sequence continues at coordinate 11,719,946 of NW_006399852.1, forward strand.
CGTTTTCAGAGGTAGTCAATCTCACAGGAAGAGACTGCCCATCCTTCTCATGTCAGTAATTAATTAAATGAAACTAAAATCCACTGTCTCAAATCCTCACATTAGATACGATGTATGTAAAAAAACATTCCCAAAGCCGTAACATGTTCAGTTCAAGTGTAAATAAAATCCAACACAGGTTTAACTTCTTTAAGTCTATAAAGGTACAGTTGGTTTTGTTCCTCAGATTATTTAAGATTCATTTTTATTTTCAACCTGAAACAGTTCCAAATGCATTCTCTATCTTAATGCCTGACTATGATTACTAAAACTTAAAGTACTTGCAAACCACTGGAGTCTTTTGAAATGCCAAAAAGTTCTCCTTCAATTAAAAGGAAAATGAAATTGCCTAGTTTGGCTATAAGGTTTCAAATTAAGTTTTCACTTCTAACTGATTAAAAAAAATGTTTCATTACTATATCCTGACTTAAAAGGGGGGAGGGAATCTCCTGTTTTAACAAAGCCCAATAAACTATGCACATACACAAACACAGACAGAGCTCACTCATTCGCTGTAAGCTGGAACTGATTCATAGGTGACCCTCCACTGGGTTGCTGAGGTCTTAATGCACACAGATCATCTCTCTCCTGTGGAACCACTGGTGGATTAAATCCTACAGAGAGCCACTGATTTTTCATTAGCAGCACAAAAATCAATGGGCTCACTCACCAGAACTCACTCATATCTACATACAGACTATAAGTTGTTGTTATGTGCTGTCAAATTGCCTGTGACTCATAGTGACATTATGTACAAGAGCTCTGAAGCCTGCCCTATCCTGAGCCAGTCTCACTGACTTCAACACACCTACCCCCACTGCCCCATTACTGTATCAATCCATCTCATCAAGGATCTTCCTTTTCTGCACCGTTCCTCCATCCTTTCAAGAATCATGTCCTTCTTCAAGGACTGGTCCTTCCTAGCCACATGTCTAAAGGTTGTAAGACGGAGCTTTAAAAAATCTTAGCCTCCAAGGAGAAACTTGGTTTCACCCTCTCCAAGACAAACCTACTGATTTTCTTGGTGGTTCATGGTATGTTCAAGACTCTTCTCCAGCATCACAACCACAAGGTCTTGATTCTTCTTTTGTTGTCCTTAATCACTGTCTAGAAATACATACGTGTGTGTGTGTGTGTGTGTGTGTGTTCCATCTGGGAAACAAGTTTGAGGCTTTAAACACTAATGAGTGAAGATCAGATGAGCTGTAGGAGGATATCAAGAATATCATCCAGGAAGAATGCAAAAGGTCATTACAAAGACAGAGGAAGAAAAAGAGACCAAGATGGATGTCAGAAGAAACTCTGAATATTGCACTAGAGTGCTGAGAAAGTCAAAGCGAAGGGAAGAAATCAAGTTATTAAGGAGCTGAACAGAAGATCTCCAAGGGCAGCATGGGAACATGAAGTAAAGTATTATAATGAAATGTTCAAAGATTTGGAGTCAGAATATCAAAGGGGTTGAACTCACTCAGCATTTCCTAAGCTGAAGGAACTGAAGAACAAAGTCAATCCTCAAGTTGCAATATTTAGGGAAGCTTTGAGCAGAATATTAAATGATACAGGAAGGATTAAAAGAAGATGGAAAGAGTCTACAGAGTCACTGTACCAAAAAGAATTGGCTGACACAGAAGAATTTCATGAGATAACATATGAGCAAAAGCCTGTGGTGAGGAAGGAAGAATTTCAAACTGCTCTGAAAGAACTGGCAAAAAAACAAGGCCCCATGAATTGATGGCATACTGACTGAAGTATTTCAACACACAGACGCTACCCTGAATGTGCTCACCAAGCTTTGCCATGACATCTGGAGGGCTACCAACTGGGCAACTGACTGGAAGAGATCTTATTTGTTCCCATTCCTAAGAAAGGTGACCTGAAAGAGTGTGGAAATTATCAAACAATATCACTGATATCACATGCAAGCATGATTCTGCTTAAGATTATTCAGAAATGACTGGAACAGTACATCAACAGAGAACTGGCAGAAGTGCAGGGTGGGTTTAGAAGAGGTCATGTTAGTAGGGATATTATAGCTAATGTTAGATGTATTTGGCTGAAAGCAAGGAGTAGCAGAAAAATGTCTCTATGTTTCACTGACGATGTATGTGGATCACAATAAACTGTGGCTGACTCTGAGAAGAATGGGAATCCCAGAACACTAGATTGTGTTTATATAAAACCTATACTTGGACCAGGAGGCAGTCATCAGAATAGAACAAAGGAACACTGCATGGTTCAAAATTGGGAAGGGTATATGCCATGGATGTGTCCTATCCCCATACCTTTTCAACCTTTCCTCTCTATGAGGAGAAATGTAGCATCAAGTTTGGAGGAAGATTCATCAACAATCTACATTATGCAGATGACACAGCACTGCTTGCTGAAACTGAGGAGGACCTGAAGTGCTTGTGGCAGAAGATCAAGGACTTCAGTCTTCAATATGGATTGAAATTTAACATCAAGAAAACAAAGATTCTCACCACTGGGCCAACTGGCAGCATCATGATGGATGGTGAAGAGACTGAGATTGTTAACAGCTTTAGTTTGCTTGGCTCCACAGTAAACATTCTTGCTACTGGCAGCCAGGAAATTAAAAGACAAATTGTATTGGGAAAGTCTGCCGTCAGAGATCTCAATGAAGTACTGAAGAGCAAGGATGTCAGTCTGGAGACTAAGGTGAGCTGGATTCAGGCCATGGTCTTCGCAATTACTTGCTATGCATTAGAAAGCTGGACATTGACTAGGGATGACAGAATGAGAACTGATGCCTTTGAGCTGTGGTGCTGGAGAAGAGTATTGAATATACATGGACTATTAAGAGAATGAATAGAATAGGTTTAACCTGGAGAGGGTTAAACCAGACTGCTCCTTGAAAGCAAGAATTCTGAAGCTCCATCTGACATACGATGGACATGCTGCAAGAAGGACCAGTCCTTGGAGAGGGACATCATTCTTGGGAAGATGGACGGACAGCGCAGGAGAGGAAGACCCTCGATTAGATGGATTGATTCAGTGGCAAGGGTAACAGGAATAGGTGTGTCAGAGACAATAAGACAATAAGATTGGCCCAGGATAGAGCAGTGTTTAGGGTTGTTGTACATAGGTTCTCTATGAGTCACAGGCGACTTGAAGGCACATAACAACAATAACAACCATGTTTCCCACTACTATACATTTAAACTTAATTGGCCCCAAATCCACGCTTGAAGGTACTTTCAAATATAATTACAATGATGATAAAAATTATTTTAATGTAAGCGACTCGACGGCACATAACAACAACAACATAACCAGAACATACAGTAGTCAGAGAATGCAGGCCTTTCACTCAGTTCTATTATTGTAGAGATAGTTAGATAACTTGCTTTCAGAATATTTCAACATAGGATGTAAAACTGATGTTTTCAAGACGAAAGAAGGCACTAAAGAGGAAGGTCCTCAAAAAGAAGAACTGACACTGTGGACTTGCAGCAGTGGACGCAACAGTAGGCCGAAATCCAGCAAAGATTAGGAGAACAGTGCAGGATCGGACAGCATCTTTGTTTGGAGAGGAGAGGGGAGGGAGGGGAGGAGAGCGGAGAAGAGGAGAAAATGAAAAGAAAAAGAAATTTAAACCCTGAAACTCACTGGTCTCAATTCGGCACTGACTCATCATGTCTGAGGGTATAAACCGTATGGGAGGATCCTGCCCATTTTCCTTCTGCAGAAATTGAGCAGCTGCTGGTAGATCTGAACTGCCACAGAGGAACAACCTTGGTGTTTTCATCACAGTTTCTTAATTCCTTACATGCTATGGCATCAAGCTCATTTTCTTGTACATGTGGGGAAAAAACACCAAAACCCAACCCAAACAAACCCACACCAAAACCACTGCTATCAAGACAATACAGACTCACAGTATCCCTCCGTCGGCTTTCTGCAGCTATAGATCTTTATGGGAGAAGACGGCCCATCTTTCTCTTATAGAGAAGCTGGTGGATTTAAAACCACTGATGTTTTAATTAGTGGTAGAACACCTAACACCTAACTACTCCACCAGGAGTCACTTAGGGACATTATTTTGTTACCTGGGCTGACATAAAAGGTTTTCCCTTTATGAAACCAAACATACAATGCAATCCTGTTTATAGTGTTGTTTTTGTTGTTGTTAGGTGCCGTCCAGCTGAATACAACTCACAGTGACCCTATGAACAGCGGATCTGAATCCTCTCCTGTCCTGTGCTATCTTCACACTTCCTAATACACTAGAGTCCTTCATGGTTGTCGCCGTATCAATCCATCTGGTTGAGGGTCTTCCTCCTCTTTGCTGACCCCCCCCACTTCCCAGCATCATGTCCTTCTCCAAGGAATAGACCCTCCTAGCAACATGCCTGAAGTATGTGAGGCAAAGCCTCATCATCCCTGCCTCCGCTCTGGCTGCACCTTCTCCAAAACATATTTGTCGTTCTGGCAGTCCATAAATCAGTGCTCTTCTCCAACACCACAACTCAAAGACATCAACTGTTCTTCTGTCATCTCTATTCATTGTCCAGCTCTCAGATACATATCAAGTGATTGGAAAGACCATGGCCTCAATCAGACGCATCTTAGTTCTCAAACTGACATTAATAATCTGGAGAGGTCCCTAACTGCGGACTTTCCCAGTGCAATGCATCTCCTTATTTTCTGACTGCTGGGACCAAGAATGTTAATAATGGATCCAAGAAAGAAGAAGCTGTTGATACATTCAATCTTTTTTCCATCTATCATGATGCTGCCTACCAGTCCAATGGTAAGAATCTTTGTTTTCTTTACACTAAAATGCAATTCTGTTCTGCATATAGGTTGAAAAGGTATGGAGATAGGATGCACCTTTTCAACCTATATGCAGAACAGATTATCCGGGAGGCTGGGCTGTATGAGGAGAAATGTTGGGTCAAGATTGGTGGACGATTTATCAACAATCTGCGTTACGCGGATGACATAACCCTGCTTGCTGAAACTGAGGAGGACCTGAAGCGCCTGCTGCAGAGTGTCAAGGACTGCAGCCTACAATATGGATTGAGGCTCAATGTCAAGAAGACAAAGATTCTCACCACTGGACCAATTGGCAGCATCAGGATGGATGGTGAAGAGATTGAGATTGTACACAGCTTTAGTTTGCCTGGCTCCATAGTCAACAGTCTTGGCACCAGCAGCCAGGAAATTAAAAGGCTCATTGCCATGGGAAAGTCTGCTGTTAGGGACCTCTCCAAAGTGCTGAAGAGCAATAGTGTCTCTCTGGAGACTAAGGTGCGTCTGATACAGGCCATGGTCTTCACAATCACCTGTTAGGCATCAGAGAGTTGGACAATGACCAAGGAGGATAGAAGGAGAATTGATACCCTTGAGCTGTGGTGCTGGAGAAGAGTATTGAGAATACCATGGACTGCTAGGAAAACAAACAGATTTGTCCTGGAGAGGGTTAAACCGGGTGGCTCCTTGGAGGCAAGGATTCTGAGGCTCCGTCTAACTTACTTTGGACATGTTGTGAGGAGAGACCGGTCCTTAGAGAGGGACATCATGCTTGGGAGGGGGGAGGGACGGCGCAGGAGAGGAAGGCCCTCTATGAGGTGGATTGATTCAGTGACTGGGATAATTGGGATGGGAGTGTCAGAGACAGTGCGATTGGCACAGGACAGAGCAGAGTTTAGGGCTGTTGTACATAGGGCGGCTATGAGTCGCAGGCGACTCGACGGCACATAACAACAACAACAACAACAAAATGCAATTCAAATTGAAGGCTGCATTCCTTGATCCTCTGCAACAGTATCTCAAGTCCTCCACACTTTCAGCATCTTGCCACTAGGATTTTCCTGACTGCTATTTTCATGATTCCTAGTGTGTATGCATTGGACGAACCAAAAGACTCATAATGTAAATTCATCAGCAGTTCCCATAGGCTAAAGAGAGGCAGTCTTCTCAGATTTCAGCCTCAAAAATCCAATGAACGGTCCTTCTGAGTCAGAATTGACTTGACAGCAGTGCTTTCAATTTTTATTTTGGTTTCCTGGCAGTTACTTGAAGATCTGAAAAGAGCCTACCCAGGCTGTGGTAGTGTACATGTAAGCACACTGGTACTCGTGAGCACACAGGTGCATGTGAATAACTGGCAGCAGGACTGGGCTCTAATTGAGAATACTTAACCAAGGAACCCTGGTGGTTTAGTGGCAAAGAGTTACACTGTTAACCCAAAAGAACACAATTCTAATCGACCAACTGCTCCACAGGAGAAAGATGTGCAATCTCCTATTGGACAATTAACTAACTTTGAATAAAGGGTGAACTAGGAGTTGGCTCCAACTCGGAAGACCAGATAGAGTCATCCTGCTATGGGAAATCCAAAGTATCACCTGGGAAACTTGGAAAGCAAGTGAATTCATTCACTCTGCATTTACTGAACACCTCTCTTCTGCGGTGGCGCAGCCAGTAGCATCATGTTTGTAAATGTGATTATACAAAATAGGTGACCTTGGAGGACATTACACTGAATGAAATATCTCAGTCACAAAAGGACAAATATTACAAAATGCCACTGTTAAAAAACAGGACTGACATGGGGGTTGGGGATAAACTCAGAAAAGAGGGGATAAATGATGAACACTGCATTGTAATTGATGATGGAAATAACTGTTTAAAAGAAATACATGATTAGGCATCGTCTGCATGTCAGAATTCCAGAATAAGAACTCAGGTTTAATGAGAATGGCTCAGGACAGGGCAAGTTTCAGGGCTGCTGTACAAAGGGTTGCTAAGGGTTGTAGGAGACTCAACAACACATAACAACAACAAAAGCAAAGTGGACTGAGGATGGGAAGGGAGAAAAATGAGCATCAGTGAATGATTTTTTTAAGAGAAAAGCGAACTGAGGTGGGGGCATAGGGAGGAAAATGTGCAACAATGAATGAATGGAAATCCAAGTTTCCTGTAACCTTTCATTAAAATCCCAATAAAAAAATGGCTGTCAACTTAATGGCAGAAAATTATTTAAAATTCAGAGAGAATATTTTTAATAAAAAGACACAGATCTCTCTGTTGTGTGCACACATAGATTAAATATGGAAGGATGACAGACGAACAGTAATAAAAGTCAACCTCATCACTAATCAAACACCAACTGAAGCATCGGGGCTCACTAAGCTGGAAGGAAGTTGTCCTAGGTTAGTTTAGCCAAGGCTTAGAGAGAAGAAGCACAAAATTTACTGTTTATTGAAATAGTAATCTACATAAATATTGTAACAAAAATGTGTGGTCATGACTTTCCTATCAGTAGTATTTTATCATGCTAAAGAGAGACAATTTTAAATTAATAATGACAAGAAAAGGCTAATATTGACCTTTAGTAAGCTGGCTAAGAGACAGCTTACGTGCGGTCAGATTAAGAGGATTGAGGCAAAGGCGAATTCACATTTCCTCAATGTTACAGTATAAATCACGGAGTTTATCCTTTAAAGGGTACTAAGTCCAAGCTAAATTATTCCTGACGGCTGCATTTTTCTCTCTCACAGTAGCACAGTGTGACCATTAAAATGAGTGTAGGGTCAAAAACTCATTCCTTACTTTAAAAATCTATTCAGTGACCCAGCAAAAAGATCAGGTTGCTCACTAAGGCATCTCTACAAAGGGAGGTGAGGAGGGAAACGAGGAGAAAGAATAAAAGAAATGAAGTGTTTAAAGCAATGATTTATGTTCCCATTCAGAGTATTTTCTTATTTCTAGTTCTATATTTATTTAAACAATAGATGGGGGGAAATGGAAATTGACAACAACTTTATCTTACTTTAAAACTGGTACCAGCAGTCAAGAGATCTGGAGACATACAGCATTGGACAAGTCTGTTGTCAAGGATCTCTCCAAATTACTCATGGGCAATGATGTCACTCTGAAGACTAAGGTGTATCTGATTCAAGTCATGGTCTTTTCAGTCACTTGCTATGCATCTGGGAGCTAGACAATGAATAAGGATGACAGAAGAATAACTGATGTCTTTGAGTTGTGGTTTTATAGAAGAGTACTGAATATCTCAGGAACTGCCAAAAGAACAAACATGTCTTAGAAAATGTAGAGCCAGCCAGAATGCTCCTTGGAGGCAAAGATGGCAATGCTTCGCCTCATATTCTTTGGGTATATTGCCAGAGAAGCTATGCCTTGGAAAGGAAATTCATGCTTGGAGAGGTGGAGCGTCAGCCAACGAGAGGAAGATCATCAACTAGATGAACTGACACAATGATCAGCAATGAGCTCATGTGTGTCAGAGATGAGAGGGATGGCCAGGGTCGTTCAGATCTGTTCTCACAGGGTAGCTATGACTCATGCTCGACTTAAAGGCACCTAACAACTATAATCTAATCTAAAATTACAACCAGGTACAGAAACTTGTAAAAAGATTCCTCTGTTGAGGAATTTGTGAACAATATGAACATTAGCACATTCTTGTAGCTGTGCCCAGGCTGATAATAGTGATTAATATAATTTTATAATTAAAGGGAAGAAAATATCCTGATTTTTTTTAATGGGCTCAAAAGATCAGTCAACTTGCTTACAGAATCTAGCACGTAACCTCCAGAGTGGACACTTTTTTATCTACACCAGCAGGACTGAGTTTGGGACAGAATGCCTCAGAGGGAGGCATCTCTTTTTTTACTTATAGTAGTTGATTTACTGTTAGATGGGCCTTGGCTAAAAACAGAGAGTACCAGAGTAATGTCTATCTCTGTTTCACTGACTATGCAAAGACTTTTTACTGTATGGATTACAACAAACTGTGGCTGACTCTGAGAAGAATGGGAATCCCAAAATATTTGCTTGTGCTTACGTGAAACTTACATTTGGACCAGGAGGAAGTCATCAGAACCAAGCAAGGAGATACTGCATGGTTCAAAATCAGAAAGGGTGTACACCAGGGATGTATTCTGTCTCCATACCTTTTTAATCTATATGCAGAACTGATCATCCGGGATGCTGGGCTGTATGAGGAGGAAAATGGCATCAGGACCAGAGGAAGATTCATCTGTACAGTGAATCTGTAGTTGACCTGCACTGTGTGGACGACACAACCCTGCATGTTCAAACTGAGGAGGACCTGAAGCGCTTGCTGCAGCCTTCAATATAGATTGAGGCTCAACATCAAGAAAGCAAAGATTCTCACCACTGGGCCAATTGGCACCATTATGATAGATAGTGAAGAGATTAAGACTGTTAACAGCTTTAGTTTGCTTGGCTCCACGGTCAACACTCGTGGAACCGGCAGCTAGGAAATCAATAGACAACTGCATAGAGAAAGTTGGGTGTCAGAGACCTCTCCAGAGTAGTGAAGAGCAATGACGTGCCTGATCCAGGTCATAGTAATTGCAATTGCTTGCTATGCATCAGAGAACTGAACAATGATTACAGATGATAGAGAATTGATGACTTTCTGCTGTGATGTTGGAGAAGAGTACTGAATGCATTGCCAGGAAAACAGACAGATTCATCCTAGAAAGGGTGAAGCCAGCCTGCTCCTTGGAGGCAACAATTCTGAGGCTTCACCTGACATACTTTGGGTATGTTACAAGGAGGGATTGGTTCCTGGAAAGGGACATCATGTATGGAAGGGTGAAGGGACAGGGAAAGAGAGGGAGACCATCAAAGAGGTGGTTTCTACAGTGACTAGGATAGTGGGGGTAGGTAGAGCAGGTTTCAGGGCTGTTGCACACAGGGTGGCTCTGAGTCACAAGTGACTCAATGGCACAAAACAACCATAGCTGATTTACTGGAGAAAATTTTACAATTAAAAAAAATAATGGGTTTTTTAAACCATAAATTTCTAAAGATAATTAACAGTAGCTTGACTCAAATATTTCAACACAAAATGCATCAAAATTCAAACTATGTTTTCTGAGAGAAGACCTCATTCAAAATGCTAATTAGTTGTAAATATTTTTAATGAATTTTGAACAATCAAGATAATTAGTCTTATTCACAGAAACAGAACTCCATCAATTTGCTAAATTCATTCTCTGGAAGATTTCATTTTAACAGGGGGGGAAAGGACAATATTATTCAGTTAATCTAAATCAGTAACTGGCACCCCCAAGTCGTGGTAAATGATACTGGTTTTCTGGAGGGCTTTTTCTCCCTTCATGTTGTTTGAGTGTTTGTCTTAGTTCAACAGAGGGGAAACAATGTTTCTTTATAACATGAGGACATTACACACATTTTGAGGATTAATATATTTCCTCATCTGCCCCACTGGCTCTCTTTCCCTGTTACTCAATCCTCTATTATAATGCATTTACTCTTTAAATCTGAAGTAAGGGTTTAGTATTTTTTTTCTTTCTTTATATCATCTTTGGTTCTTATTCATCATGTTATTTTCCACATTTCTTAATTTTTATCTTTATGTTGTAATTACAGCAATAATGGTACTAAAAACATGTATTGAACTTTGTGAAGTTACAAAGAAATTCCTTGAGGAATTAGTAATTTGAAAGTACAGGACAATCATTTTATTTGTCAATATCTCTCAGAGATGGCATTTACTTACAGCTGTCTAGATTCTTGAACATCTACCTTATCTAAGAAAACTCTTATTCCATCTCTCACTCACTGCTCTCAAGCCAACTACAATTCACAGCGACCCCCCCACTGGGTTTCTGAGTTTGCAAATCTTAACAGGAGGAGATTTCTCATCTTTCTACAAATGTTCCATCTCAAGCCACCAGAGCTCCCCATATAAAAAGTATCCATTAAAATCAAAAGGAATTATACACAGAAAAGTACTTAAGGTAAGATCATCAGAAGTACATGTGTATTTTTAAAAGTAAATTTTCAACACACAAACATTCCATGTCTAAGCTGCAGATTATGGAGGTCTTTAAAGCTTATATTATGAACTCTTCCTCAATATTAAATGTCCTTATTCATGCCCTAATTTCTTGTGATGGGGACCCTGACAGGCAGATGGTGTTATGTTTTGCCAGCTACTTCCTTTAACCTGCTTGACAGTGTGATTAGGTCAACTGCAACTCATGACAGTCTCATATGCCAGAGAACTGTGCTTTATGTGGTTGATGTTTTGGGACATAATGCAGCAAGACTTTCTTCTGCGGTGAACTTGCAACCTCTCAGGCAGCCACTGCAACTCACAGGGACTCTAACCAATTACTAAGTCTCTCAGAACTCAGAACTCAATTGCTGATACAATTCTCCAGCTATTTAGAGTAACTGTCAGCACTTTTAAATGATCACTGTAAAGACCACTCTGGCTGCATCTTCTCCACGATGTATCTGTTAGGTTTTCTGGCAGTCCGTGCAATATTCAGTACTCTTTTTCCAACAGTACAACTCAAAGGCATCAATTCTCTATCATTCTTATTCACTGTCCAGCTCTCAACAGCATAGCATGTGACTGAAAAGACCATGGTCTGAATAAAATTCACCTTAGTCCTCAAACTAACCTCACTCCATAACTTTGGCTTCTCGAATAATTTGCTCAGCATCCAGATGGAACAAGTATGGTGAAAGGATACAACCCTGATTACACTTTTTAAAATTTTAAACCAAGTGGTGTTCCTTTGTTCTATTCACACAACAGCACCTCGGTGTAGGTATAAGTTTCAAATAAGTGCAATTAAGAGATGGATGGTGAAGACACTGAGATTGTAAACAGCTTTAGTTTGCTTAGCTCCATACTCTTGGCACCAGCAGCCAGGAAATTAAAAGATGTATTGCATTGAGAAAGTCTGCTGTCAGAGACCTCGCCAGAGAACTGAAGAGCAATGATGTCAGTCTGGAGACTAAGGTGCACCTTATACAGGACATGGTCTTTGCAATTACTTGCTATGCATCAGAGGGCAGGACAATGACCAGGAGAAGAACTGATGCCTTTGAGCTGTGGTGTTGGAGAAGAGTATTGAATATATCACGGACTGCTAAGAGAACGAACAGGTTTGTCCTAGAGAGGGTGAAACCATGCTGCTCCTTGGAGGCAAGGATTTGAAAGCTTTGTCTGACATACTTTTGCCATGTTGCGAGGAGGAACCAGTCCTTGGAGAGGGACATCATGCTTGGGAGGGGTGGAGGGACAGTACAGGAGAGGAAGACACACGATGAGACGGATTGATTCAGTGACTGGGGTAAAGGTGGTAGGAGTGTCAAAGACAGTAAGATTGGCAGAGGATAGAGCAGAGTTTAGGACGGTTGTCCATAGGTTCGCCATGAGTCACAGGCAACTCGACGACAATACATAACAACAACAACAATTAAGTGATCTAGAATTCTCATCCTTCTCAACGTTAGCCATAATTTGATATGTTACACACAGTCAAAAGTCTTTTTATAGTCAATAAAGCATAACTAAACATAATTCTGGTATTCTCTGCTTTCACCCATGATCCAGCTAACATTAGCAATAATATCCCTCATATCATGGCCTCTTCGAAATCTAGCTTGAACTTCTGGCAGCTCTCTGTATATTGTTCTAGCCATATTTTGAATGATCTTCGAAGTATATTATGTGCATGTGACATTAACGATATAAATATTAATTTCCTTTTTGGTTGGATTACCTTTCTTGGAAATGGAACTAAGAAAGATCTCTTCCAGTTGGTCAGCCAGGTAGCTGTCCTAATTTCCTGGCTTAGTCTGGTGAGCTCTCCAAGGATGATTCCTGGGGCCTCACTTTTGTACCTTCAGTGCAGCTTGAACATCTTTCTTCATTACCATTGGCTCTTGAAATATTTCAGCTTTGGCCACTTATTTTTGGCACAGTGATTATATATATTCCTTCCCTATTATTTGGATGCTTCCTGGATCATTCAAGATTTTGCCCATAGTATTTCTTAAGTCCTACAACTCAAGTATTGCTGTTGTATAACCATACTGTGTTGATCATAACAAAGTATGACTAACACTGGGGGAAGGGACTCACAGAACAATAAATTGTGCTCATGTGAAACCTATACCTAGACCAAGAAGCTGCTCTGTCAACAGAACAAGGGAACACTAGATGGTTTAAAATGAAGAAAGGCTTACATCAGGTCATATAAAAAGTATTTATCACAATATGGTGACTAATGGGTTCACTAATACGAAATTTATAGTAGTATAATTTTATTATAATGATTATTATTTATGACCAATATCAATCTAGAAGTACTGAGTATTGAAAAGGTGCCATGTCAGCTTTGACAAAGTATATAATTGGATCTGACTTTCCATGGAAAAGTGAGATTTGTGGGAAGTAGAACCCAGAGACCCAGTTTCTGGTCAATAATCCTTTTGAAGTCTTGGGAAGGAATGAGTAGATCTTCAAGGAGGAACTCATCAATAACTCAAACTTACAGTTTTTTATAATAACCAGAGTTCTGTGTTGTTGTTGTTGTTGTTAGGGGCCATCGAGTTGAGTACAACCATAGTGACCATATGAATGACAGATCTGAACTCTGTCCTGTCTAGTGTCATCCTCTTACTTCCTGACACATTAGAGTCCATTGCAGCAGTCACCATGTCAATCTGGTGGAGGGTCTTCATCTCTTGTCAATCCTCTACCTTTCTGAGTACTATGTCCTTCTTCAAGAAATAGGCCCATCAAATTATGTGGCTACACCCTCTCCAAGACATACTTGTTTGCTTTTTCACAGTCCATGGAATCTGTTACACTCTTCTCTACCACCACCACACAAAGGCATCAATTCTTCTTCATCTTTATTTATTGTCAAGCTCTCAGATGCCTAGCAAGTGATCAGAAAGAGCATGGCCTGAATTAGATGCATCATAGTCCTCAAAGTGACATCATTATCTTTCATAATTTGAAGAAGTCACTAACTGCAGACCTTCCCAGTGCAATGTTATCTCCTGATTTCCTGACTACTGTACCAAGAGTGTTAACTGTGGATCCAAGTAAGATGAAGTTGTTGACAGTTTCAATCTTTTCTCCATCTATCACAATTATGCCTATCTATCCAATGGTAAGAATCTTTGTTTTCTTGATATTGAAGGCCATATTTTTTTGATCTATTGCCACAAGTGCTTCAAGTCCTCCCTCCTTTCAATAAGGAAAGTTGTGTCATATACATAATGCAGTCTCCCTCTGACCCTGATGCCACATTCCTTTTTTTCTTCTTATTTTTTTTCAATTTAAATAGGTATTTGTTAGATCAGAGAAGTAAAGGTTGACGTCTTGTAACAGATATTCAATTATGATTGTGTTTCCCTAGAATTTAAGACCTAGAAATATACGGGAAAGAAGATACTTGGAATTAAAATGAAACTTAATTCCTTTTCATAGAGTCCAGGTTCTTGATAATATGCTCAGCATACAGACTGATTAGGTATAGAGAGAGCATACAACCCTGATGTGTCCCCTTCTTAATTTTAAACCATAAGGTTGCTATGAGTTGCAGGCAACTCTACAGCACCTAACTACAACAATAATGTTCCCTTGCTCTGTTCGCACAATATTCTCCTGATCTAGGTATAGATTTTACATGAGCACAATTAAATGCTCTGGGATTCCATTTTTCTCAATGTATCTTGGCTAAGAGCAGAGAGTACCAGAGGAATGTCTGTGTTTCATTGACTATGAAAAGGCGTTTGACTGTGTGGACACAATAGGCTGTGGCTGACTCTTAGAAAAATGGGATGGATTTTATTTCATATCATGCAAAGGTCTATTAAGAAAACTGAAAAGACACTCCAAAGAAACCTTACAATTTCCCACTTGTTGTCTGTTCAATTGTTGTGTAAGCCTGTCTAATCTGAAATCTAAATGGAAAGACAGCCCTTTCACTGCAATCTGTGGTCAGTAATCGGAAACACCTTAAACTTGATTGAAAAAATATAGAACACAACATTACATGTAAAATAACTTTATACAACAGAACCTCATTTTTCTCTTTTTTCTGGAAATGTACTGATATAAAACATTGTATTAAAAGATCTAAAATCTTTCTAAAACAATTCTTTTTCCATGCATTTGAAAGACTTCTGTTCAATTATAAAAAATACATGCTACGAATGTCTATTTAACACATATATGTATATGGTAGCATAACTGACACCAGACAGTAACTGCTCAGTACACAATTTGCAATGGTTCCCTCACCCCAAGGCTCTGAGGAAAAATAAGACCCCGAGAACTGTATCCACATAGACGTACAAGTCAAGAATATTCTGTAACATACTTGAGGCTGATTACACTGTACCATATTTATGGTTGATTTAGAGAGCACCTAACATCAACCTGACTATGATAAAAATTAGCAAAGAACAAAAATCACAAAAACTATTCTGCTCATTCATTTGCCATTGAGAACTCTGCTGTGCTCTGGGCTCACAAAGTACTCAGCACAGGCCAGACTGTATTCTCAGAAACATTTCCCCTTTGATAGCTGTTGATGATTTATCATATATATCAGAAAACACTGGGCTTTGAAATAATCTGCTGATATCATTGATTTTCAGCAGACAAGGGGGCCTCCTCCCTCAGTGCTCATAACTAAGACTATCTGTGTGGAAACAGGCTGCTGGTTGCCTAGGAATTCACTGGCTCTCACTAGCCTGTTTCCCACTCTTCTTGAAGCCATAACCCTCTCTCTGCTTGAGGTATCATTATTCATCTCCGGCGTCCTGAAGTGGCATGACACACGCGGAGAAAACGTTATTCCAAACACCTTTTAGAGATTATTATCAAACAGAAAAAGATGCAGAGTGAAGTAACTAATAGAAAAGTATAATATCCACACACTTCTTTTGCTTCATAGACCCTTTCTTAAATGTGTGTGGGGAGTTTTGTTGTTGCTTTTTTTTTTAAATGTTATTTTCCACTCAAAATACTA
The DNA here is from genome assembly GCF_000299155.1 of Elephantulus edwardii. Classification (NCBI taxonomy): domain Eukaryota; kingdom Metazoa; phylum Chordata; class Mammalia; order Macroscelidea; family Macroscelididae; genus Elephantulus; species Elephantulus edwardii. The sequence goes on from NW_006399852.1 coordinate 11,735,821, forward strand.
TAGTAATACATGCTTATGGTAACAAGGTAAATAATTCTGAGGTATATAAAGTTCCATCATCTTCTTCTGTCTCCAAACCCATGCCTCTTATGCAGTTCATTATCAGAGCCTATATGACTCCATATTTTAATAATACACATAACCAGTCTTATACAAACATATATAAAAATACTATACTCCAGCCTCACTGTACAACTTATTCTAAAAGTGATTACACAGTTTTAGAATTTGCTTTGAATTTGGTTTTGGTATTTTTGCTTTTGAGTTTCCCCAAATTATTAGTGATCTAGTATATATGTGTGTGTATATACATGTAATTTATTGGTTATATATACACAACAAAAGATACCATTTCAATAATATCTATATGCACAGTTTAGTGATATTGATAATCTGATTCTTTCTTACTAGCCTTTTCCTGATGAATCTTCTTATTACGTTACAGTTGCGTTGCTAATTAAAATCAGCAGCTTGAATCCAACAGTTGCTCCGAAGGAGAAAGAGTAGCAGTTCCTAATCCCTAGGTTGTTGCCATTGTTGGGCGCTATGGTGTCGATGTCATGTATGGAGTAGAACTGTCCCATAGGGTTTTCTTGGGTGCAATTTGACAGAAGTTCACCACTGAGTCTTTTTACCACGAAGTCACTGGGTAGTTCAACCCCCTGTAAGCAGTCACGCTCTTTGGAAGAACCCAATCAGAGTGTTTCCAGCGTCTGTAGATGAACGCCGAGATGGATCCCCCAGTAAAGAAGGTAAGCGTGAACATACCTGGAGCTAATGCCTTATCTATAATAAACACAACTGCTTAGGAAGTTCCTGTTAAGCCCAAACTCCAACTCACTGAGACTCCTAGCATCCTTCCATGGGCTTTCTGAGGCTAGATCCTGCCCATATAGACTGCCCATATTTCTCCTGAGGAACGGCTGAAGGATGTGAACTGCTAGAGACATGCAGATTTAGGGTTACCAGTGCAACTTGCTATGGATTATGCTACATGGGCTTTCCTGGTAGAGACTGGAAATTTTCAAAAGATGCTTTGATCCTGCAGGATGATACTGTGGGATGGGGACAGAGACCGATGCTGGCCAAAAATAGAAGTAGACTCTTTGAGGGTGTTAAAAATTGTGAAATTTAAAAAAAAAAAAATTGTGAAATTTTTCGCTACAGATTAGTCGGTAAACAAGCAGTAATAAACCGGAGTTCACTTTGCTTATCTGGTAATCCTAACTGTATGCAGAGCCCATGTTTCTTTCTTTCCCAGTCTCTTTACAAGTTGATTTTCACTTTAAGCAATGACTCAGTATCAGAACTTTCTACTGAAATTGAAACAAAGGCACCAAAAATTCCCTCAAAGATCAGTTTTGTTTGAAACCACTAAATAAAGAGCCAAGGATTTTCCTAAGCATCTGAAAACTCTTCAAATACTTAGTGACTTGAGAAGGAAAAAAAAAGTACTGACAAATTAAATACCAACAATGTGTTAACCAACAAAATGCCATCTTAGCAGAAAATGTATTTAGATTCTTATTTCAAAGCAGAAATTACAAGAATATAGTAATATTACAAATGAGGAATATAAAACATCTTGATTAAATCCCACATAAAAAACACATAGCAACATGGTCAGTTATTTTCTTAATTGACATTTTATTTTTATTCTAACAAAAAAACCCCAACAATAAAGTAAATCAATTCAATAGTAAAACAGAACAGACTTAAGAGAAATGATGGTTTATGTGCAACAAAACCAAGCAGTGAAAAATAATTTACTTTTAAATATTATTTACATTTCTTTTTTTGCTATAATTTTTTTAATAATTTTAATGAACATTTACAGAGAATTTGGATTTCCATTCATTCATTGCTGCACTTCTCTACCCGCCCAGCCCTCTCACCCCACCCCCCCAGTTTGCTCCTCTCTTTCAAAACTAAATATTTACATTTCTTAGGTATTAACTGGTCTATTCATATAATTGCCAATTTATAGAATGTTTAGTTTTAAAAACATCTAAAAGGCTCTTCTTTCAAAAACTCAGAAAAAAATGTAATTATAAGAATTAGGTATCTTGATTCCATAAAAACATGGTATTTTTAAGTTGTTGTTGATTGCTATCAAGTCATGTATGACTTATAGCAACCCTATGAACAAAAGACCTGAGGCCTTTCTATAACTACCGTCGTTTCTCCAAGTTCAGAGTTTCCAGAGGCATGCTGTTTAGGAAGTGGAGGCCACTTGTAACTGTACAGTCTAAAAGCTTAGTTTTATGTTACTGTACTATATTGTAATAAGCTAATAAAATAAAGATGAACTTAAAAAACAAAGGCAATTTAAAAAATAATCTCATTGTCATCAAGTGGGAACCAATTCACAGCTGACCTTCCAGTGTTTCTGAGGCTATTAGACTGCCCGTCTTTCTCCAGTGGAGATTTTGTATGTAACTTCATAAATCTGTAATCATTTGTAAATAACTATATCATCTAAACTTAATGAAAAGATAACTCACCAGAAGAAATAGCCAGCACTAGTCCATGTTATCATATCAATCAATACTAGCTAGATCAATACATACTATAAAAAGAATGGAATAATGTTTAAGAGTCTCATTCTCTACCAACTGATCTAGCCAAGTAACAAAATGATGTTTAAAGAAATATATTCACTGGAAGTTAAACCAGTGATCATAGTAATACTGACAAAAACACTCAGACACCACTGGGAGGTAACCAGACAGAAAACACTGGTAAGCGCAGAAGTAGAGTCAGATCACCAAGAAGTGAAGGTATCTTACACAGCAGCACCCTGACACTGAAGGCGCTGCATCATTACCAAACGTAGGGTCTGGATGAGTCTGTCTTACCTGAACGAGGTGCACATACGACGCTTACAGAAAGTATGAAGAGAAGAGGACCCGGCTTCCATTTCCAGTAGCTCCACATTCGACCTGCGTGAAACATCCTGCAGAAGAAGAAAGTAAAACTCAGGGCACAAGCAACTGGTGACGCATCATGACTTTAGGTGCAAAAGTGTAAATCCCCCCCACCCCAGACTAAAAGGCCAGACAAATAGAAACCTCCTTCACTCTTACTTCCAAGTAAATAAATTTAAAAGGTGCTAACAAACTAATCACTTCCTTGAGGTTAATTAACCCATTGTTACAAAGTTGACCCTAACTCATGTGTTACCGGACAGCCCTAAGGGCCCAAGGATTTTGTTGGCTGTTATCTTTATGGAAGCAGATCACATTTTCCCCAAGATACTGCCTGGTTCAAGCTACCAGTGCTTTAGTTTGTTCCCAGCTGTTACCAACTCAATTCTGACTCATGGCAGCTCAGAGTGGTCAAGTGTAAGCTGTTCTCATCAACCAGGCTCTTTAAGCTAATTGGCAAAAGGTTCATCAAACAGTACCAGGTACAGTGAAGCCTGAGAAAGCCAGAAGTGTGTAAGTCAGAAATGTGTCAGAAAATGCTTATTCAAATATTTTCCACCAATAGAGATGATAAATAGAAAGTGCAAAGGTTGGATGCTATCAAAGGCAGAACACTTGCAATACTTGGAAAAACAAGGCAGCCCCGTCAAGTTCCATAGGTTTCATTTGATTGTATCTGCTATCTGCTAATTAGTCATTTGAGAGAGAGAGAGTGAGTGTGTGTGTGTGTGTGTGTGTGTGTGTGTCCAAGAGGGGATTCCCACCGAGATGGGAAAGATTAAATTACAAAGAAAACAATTTATTAAAAAAAAAACAAAAACAAAACACCTTCAGTTTCAACATCAACAGATACAACTCCATCTGGATAGTAAAAATAAGTTTATGATCAATCTCCCCTACCATCTCCGAGAAATTCTGACTTTATGAAAATGTTTTCTTTTTATAACAACTGCTACTTTTTAAATGGGACTATTCAAAATAAAATTAAGTCAGCCAAGTTCTCTTTTGTTCCCCTACAATAAAGCATTTTTTAAAATGTGTGTGTGTATATATATATATATGTAATTTTTCTTTATGTAACAAAAGCCATCAGAAGCAAGAATGGCTTGAGAACTTAGACACACCTATTCGGGGCAAAATATCAGAAGGGGCTATCCCTATGCAAGGATCTAATGCTTGGTAGAGTGTCAGTGTAAAGGAGGAAGACGGAGATTGTGACGATGCTACCTAATAACAACATCAACGACTGGTAGACCACAACTGTTACTGTTGTGTACTGCTGGGTCTGCACTGACCCATAGCTGACCCTCCACTGGGTTTTCAGAGGCACTGCATGGGAGGGGACTGCTCATCCTTCCCCCATGGAGCAACCGGTGTATATGCACCACATATTTTTGGATTGATAGCACAGTGTTTTACCACGAAGGCACAAGGAATTCCTCCTAGAAAACTAGGAAATGGCTTTAGATGGAGAAGTAATGCTTGGGGTGTTGGGGAGGGGACAGAGAGGAGGGAACTGACATCATAATCCTCTTGTACAGTGATTTCATGTTAAAAAAAAATTCTATTTTATAATGATTTCTACTGAATCATTCATATTCTCTTGGCTCAAAACCATAGTACACTATCTTTCAGTGAATCAGCACCACCCACAGGAGCAAGCCAGTGGAGAAATGTGAGTTCTCAAAAGGTAGTTTGGCTAGCCAGAGTTGTGAAGCAAGCAGTCAGTAAAGAGACAGGTAGAAATTTCCAGAATTTGTTGTGATCCTCTACAACCAAGTGATACATTCACAGTCAAGGATAACTAAGTCATTCCATAAAGAAAAACAATTACCTAGGGGAAAATGTGTAACACTAAAGAGAAAAGGAGAAAGAGAAGCCTAGATTAAGTTAAAACAGACATTAAATAATTCCGAGTTTGACAAAGGCTTGCATTTCAAATCTGTCTCTTAAGATGAGAAACCATGTAGCAGCAAAGAAAACAAGTTCTAAAATCAGACAAACCTGGCTTGCTATTTATAACTTATGTGACCATTAGAATATCTATTCAACTATCTTCCTTCTCCTCATCAGTAAAAGAGAAACACTTGTACCTACTCCACAGAGCTGCTGAGATAATTTAATAAAAAAAAAAAGAATAACATATAGCACTCAGCAATTGCTCATTTTACTCAAGACTTAATTCCAACTCATAATTACTCTAAAACAGAGAACAGACCTGCCACATGACGTGAGCTTTCCATGGATGGGGGCTCTGGTGGGTGCTAAGGAACGAAAATGTCAACTCAAAGGTAAGCAATTCCAATCCACCAGCTGCTCCGTGGGAGAGAAATGAGCAATCTCCTCCCAGGCAGTTTATCGCCTCTGAAAAGCTGTTTGGAGGTCAGCTATGAGTCAGTTCCTCCTACCTAGCATGTAAAAACAGTCATCTTTATGGACACAGACGGACACAGACCACCACGTCTTTCTCCCATGGGGCAGCTGGTAAACTGAAATCTCCAATTTTTCCATTAACCGCTGAACACTTTTCCACTGCACTACCGAGGCTCCTAGTAAATTAGCTATTATTATTGTTACAGTGTTTGGTGGAGCTTAAAACAAGCTTGGAAGCAGGGGTGGCATCCACTTCCATAATAGCTTGTCTCCAGAAACCCTATGAACCTGGAGAAAGGATGAAAGTCACACAAGTGTTGAGGACTTTCATTCATAGGATTGTTATGAATCGCCTACGACTCGACAGCACTTAACAACAACATTATTGTTACTAACATCCCAGATACTCTAATATCTATTTGGTCATCCTGTCCACTGTGAGATCCAATGCAAAGGCTTAAACAACAATGGACAACTGAATTTGCCCACACCAAATAAATGACTGTGTGGCCATCTGGGAGACTACCTGGGAACAAAAAACAAATTGGTTACTCACATCTGTCAAAAATACTGAAATCCTGAGGAGGGTCTGAAACTCAGACCAGATTTTTCTATTTACCAAACTAGAAGTTCCATCACAAGGCATGGCCTGAACGAAACGCTAACCTCAGAAAGGGCTCAGTGTTGAACAATGTTAACGGCAGGTATATTTTCAGAACCATACAAACTATTGTAAATTGGAAGAACTTTTACTGCTTTGGAAGAGCAGTATTTTATCATGAACAATAATAGTAATAGACAGGAACTCTGGAATGGTGCATGCTGACATCCCAGCTCTCCTACTGTGTGGTTTAGGGGACATGTCTTAAGTTCTTCTTCTGTAAATCAAATGCTAGCCATCCCACCAGCAAGTTTCTTAGACTGTAAATCTTCACAGGAAGTAACTGTACATCTTTTTTTCCCTCAAAGCAGCTATTTGATTCAAACTGCTAATATTTTAGTTGTCAACACAACACATCATCTGCCAGCTACCACAGCACCTTGGCCACTACCAAGAACTAAAAATAACAGTGCACTTAGTAGGACTATATAACTTATATATAACTTATAGGACTATATAGCTATAAAGAGGCTTATTACTGTATGCCATCGACTCCATTCCAATTCCAACAGTCGATAGAGTCGCACTGTCCCATTCCAGGTGGTAACCTTTACAGCAGCAGACTGCCAGGCCTTTTCTTAAGAAAAGCCACTGGAAACGTTGAACTGCTCACCGTTCTGTTAGCAACGCAGGACTTAAATACGGCACCACTTGGGCTCCTTTTCCAAACAGTGCAGCTGCCCCTGAGGCAACTAACTTCCGTCGCACAGAAAGTTCACCCATTTGGAAGAATGGACTCATTCCCAATGTTGCTAAATGAAAAAAGGTATTCCTCACCCACGTCACAAAGTCCAAGAAGTTGAGAGCTGAAATTGCCAGATACGGAATCAAACTGCATTTCAAAAAGGGGGGGGGCGGGGATGAAGCTCAGACAGAAGGAGAGCTCAATCAAACCCAGCTGTCAGCCTGTGGCTACTGACAGAAATATCAGTCCAAGAAAACTCCCAGCTTTACAACATATAGTACCTGACAATTATTTCTGAGATGTGAATAATGGTCCCTTCCTAAATGTATGTGCCAGCTAAACAGAACTCAGGAGTCCAGGCTCATTAACTAGCTTGGCTACACTCTAAACTTCGCATTTATTTGCTCATGCAACTTCTCCACTGCTACAAAGGCTCTCACTTTTATTATTATTAATATTATTCCATAGTCAAACCTGAAGTTCACCAAAGCTGCCGGCAATTTTATTAGCAAATTGCTGCAAATGACGGCAAAGGGCTTGATGAGTTCCAGTTCACATGACTCCACCACTTTGCACAGAAAAGGAACCCAGGACAGGGAAAACATTTGTAACCAAACATAAACCATATGACACACCAACTTTCAACCACTTTATGGTTTACTGAAGAACAGAAACAAATAAATTAAGAATAGAACAGAGGAGGAAGGACAGCACTATGTGTTTTCTCAAAGGACCACTTAGTAAAGACACATCTCCGAGATTAAAACCATTTCCTCCCAAGAATGGAAACTCTTGGGACAGGGTTATTAAGGTCCTAAATAGAGACTATGAAAAAAACAGTGCAATCTTGTGTCTGCTTGTTTGATTGGGGACTCAAAGTTCTAGGGATGAGAACAAGAATATTTTTTTTATATAAAACAGAGATTCTGACTTTTAGAACCTGAAAGAAACATGAAGTTTTAAAGTAGTAAATTCCATGCCCAATATTATATAACCAATTATGGGGAAGGAGGATAAAAGATGACTTATGCCACCTGGCTTCTAACCCAGCCATCCTTTATGAGAACCAAACCGCTATAGAGCTCATTCCCCTTGTCAGATAGCCTACAAAAGAAACCTGAGAATTTAATCCTTTAATAGGAACTGCTTTTAATATGAGCATGACCGTTGGATATGTGGGTTGGTCCAAATTCATCACAGAGGTAATCTAAGAAATCTACCACGTCCAGCTCCCTACTCCGAGTGCTGCTCCCAAAGGTGGAACTCCAAGTAGAAATTAATGAGGAATTTTTTTTTTTAAGTTGGTGGAGAAATTAAGATGGTCCTAATTCTATTCCAATTATAAACAGGATTAACTTCTTTTCCCACTCTCCAACTTCACTCTCGGAAATCTTCTCACAAAGGAACAAGAGGCACGCCAGAAAGAATACCTTAATTCTCCAGGGTGCAAAGAACAGTAATTTGGTTCATTCAAGTCTGCTTGTAATTGTATTTCTTCTGGTTGAAGATCACATTCCTGAGCCTAAGCAATTAATAAAAGAGAAAGTGCTATTTTACTATGTAACCTAACCCATCAATAAAGTTAGGGTTACCCCACCTTCCAAAAAGGCTATAGATGTATTTTTTTTTTCAAATCTACATAAACTGTATATATACACAACTGGTTTATTCCAAAGGTTAAGTGATTAAGAGTCAACTTGATCATTACACATAATAGACGCACACATGAATAAGGGTAAACCTAGGGATTCTGAATAAAGGGGCACATTGCATATCTTCTTCATGATAGCATATCACACTGTGGTTGTCAGTTGATCTCTGATTCACAGTAACTACATCTGACAAAGGAGAATGCCCACAAGGGTAATCTTTACAGAAGCAGATAATCAAGTCGTCTTCTCACAAGTGGGCGGATGGCTCCTACCCACTAACTTTTTTGTTAGTATCGAGTGCTTAGGGAGCTCTGCTGGCCTAGTGGCAAGAAGCTGCACTGCAATCCCAAAGGCACACAGCTCGAGGCCACCAGCTTGCACCACCAGAACTCCCGTACTAAATGGTACTATCTCACTGCCATCAAGTAGCTTCTCACTCCTCGTGACCACAGAGGATAGTGGAGAACTAGAACTGCCCCACAGGGTCCCCAAAACGGTAATCTTTACAGAAACAGTCACATCTCTGTCCCCTGGAGCAGCTGTGCTCTAACCACACACTTTACAGTAACCACTGCACCACCAAGGCTCCTTTACTGGATTCTAGTTTTGCAGACGTTATGAACATGGAAGACAATAAAATACAGGAGATCTCTCTGCATTATTTCTTACATGTTATTCTACAAATACCTCACTAAAATGAAAAAAGTTAGCCCTGAAGCCTATATGCAATTGATACAATTTACTCTAATTTGGGTAGGGGATTTTACACACACCTGGAAATACACACAGTGGAAATACACACTAGAGTAGCATTGTGTGTTACTATACCAGTGCTAACCAAAAGATCAGTGGTTCGAATTCACCAGCTGCTTCAAGGGAGACAAACAGTGTCTCCCCCTGTAAAAACTTACAGCCTTGGAAACTCAATGAGGTTTCCATGGGTCAGCTATGTGTCAGTTCTCACTCCAATGACAGAGAGGAATAGGCGTGTGAAAGCCAGATAATGAATAAGGAAGACCAAAGAAGAACCTACGACCTTTGAATCGTGGCACTGGCAAAGAATATTGAATATATCATGTACTGCCAAAAGAAACAAATTTATCTTGGAGGAAGTGTAGCCAGAGTACTCCTTAGAAGCAAGGTGAGCCTGCCGCTCTCAATCTCTGGGTGCGTTATCGCCCAATGAGGGCCTATCATTGGGAAAAAGACATTCCACTTCAAAAACCAGAATAAGACCCTCAACAAGATGGACTAACAGGGGTAAGTGCAGCAGAGAGAGTGAGGACAGCTGGATCAGAGTTCTGAGCCAAGGAGACAGCCACTAACAACAATACACATGCACGCACACATATGCAAATGCACACACACATACACACACACATTCGCAATTAGATGGTGTGAATAATATCGAAAGAAGTAGGGAATGAAAAAAGAAAGAACAGATCTGTCTTGGAAGAAATATGGTCAAAATGCTTCTTAGAAGCAAGCACAGTGAAACTGGCATCTCATTTACTTCCACCACTGCTGGCTTTTTATCAGGAGGGATTGATTCCTATTGTGGTAAAAGAATATCTCAGGGAAAAAGACTCTCACAAAGGCCAACTGACAGATGCACAGACTGCAGCAATGAGCACAGATAAAACAATGATTTTGACAGTGATGCTGGGCCTGGTAGAATTTCAGAATTCTATTACACACGGTGGTGGTGGTAGTAGTGGTGGTGGTGGTGGTGGTTGGTTTTTGATGCTATCAAATCAAGTAAAGACCCAAAGAAACACAATGAACAACAGATCTGAACCCTGGCCTATCCTGCACCATCTTCACACTTCCTAACCTGTTAGAGCCCACTGTGGCCATCACTGTGTCAATTCACCTGGTCAAAGGTCTTCCTCTCCTTTGCAGACCCTCTGCCTTTATGAGCATCATGTCCCTCTCCAAGGAATATCCCCTCCTAGCCATATGCCCAAACTATGTGAGGCAAAGCCTCATCTTTGCCTCCAAAGGGCACTCTGGCTACACCCTCTCCAAGACATAGCTGTTCATTCTCTTGGCCATCCATGGGATGTTCCGTGTTCTTCTCTAACACCCCAGCTCAAAGGCATCAATTCTTCTGTCATCCTTATTCATCATCCACCTCTTAGATGCATACAAAGTGACTGAAAAGCCCATTCCTCAATCAGATGCACCTTAGTCCTCAAAATGACATATAATGATGATACACATGGAGGTACATATGATGATTATTCACATGGAGTTGCTAAAAATTATAAAAGCTTCCAAAACAATACACACACACTGAACTCACACACACACACAGGTACAACACATGAAAGCATGGAGGAAATGATAAAAGAAATCAGGGAAGTATAAGGGAATGGCATACAAATGTTCCTTATACTCTTTTTACTCATAACTTTTCTGTAAGTCAGCCGTTTGCTGACAAAAGTTAAACACACAAACATTTACCCTGAAGTCACTCTGCTTATGATATTCTCTTCAGTATTGAGGATTTAATCTTAGTTTGATGAAATAAATTAATCTCCTTTGTATTTCCTTTACTTGGAATGACATGTTCTCCTTATTTGATAGCTTTTTCATTACAGTATACATAGTTTTCTTACTGATTTGTTATTATTTTTTCAACTAACTCTACGTTATACATGTTAACCCATCCTCATATTTGCTACAAATATTTTAAACAAATTCATCTTGTTTAATTATTCTTCCAAAAGCATTCCAAATGTTTTCATGCTAGATAATATATATACACACACACACATATATATATATATAAAGTACCATGCTTCTCAGGTAGCCAGCCGCATCCAACTTTTCCTTCCATGTTTAGTTAGGATTGACAAAGCGTTTGAAACAGTACTGACTCAATCACTCAATATCTACCTTTTATAATAAATACTAACCAATGAGAAATAACAATGGAAAGACAGATGTTTGGCCCGAATACACTACAAACTTTGACAAAAAAAAGGGAGGAGGGATATATTTCTCTACTTAAATTTTACTGAACCATCTTTAGAATCTCTTATTCATCCCATCAGAAGTGTAAACTCTTTGCAAGATACTTTGGAAGCCGAGGAAAACAGTCCAGTTAAAGGAATTATTTGTCCGTTTATTTTTAAAATATAAACTGCTCCTCTTTCAAATCATTATTTCCAGAAACCATAGTGACATGTCCAGTAAGGCAGTAAAACTACAGGCTTTTAATACTTCCCATAAGCCTGGAGACAATAGCCGCATTCACCATTCACACTGGAAGAGGACAATGTCGTGTAATTTATATAAGCCATAAATGGAACAGTAGCTTCATGCAGCTTGAGACCAATTAATGCAAGTCTTGCTAAACCTATTAAATTTCTTCGTGTATGAAAAATATGCAGTCACTACAACTTCAAAGCATACTCATAACATCTTTAATTTCGGAATGTGAGTGAAATAACATACATGTTTTTCATAAAGGGTAAAAAAAAAACATTTCGTTTATGTACTTGACTCTGTTAGGATTGAGAAGTTTTAGACTTCAAAAGTCTTTCCTCAACTTCACATTTTTCAACCATAAGATAGGAATATTTGCATTGGAAAAGTTGATAAAATGTTCTACGGTGTCAGTACCTAGGCAAAATGAGACTATCTTAAACTATGTTTTGTGAATGTGAAATGGCAAGAGGAAAAAAATCTTTAAAATCTAGCAATAAATGGATAAACTTTCAGGAATATAACTCAATAATTCAAACCAAAATACTAAACCAATATTTACATGACTGAATATTCATGTTTGTATTGTAAAATGACATAAGTATTTTTTTTTTTTTTATCATACTGAATTCAAAGAGACTTGACGTTTGTTTTCTGGATCAGGAAATTTCTACAATACCTGTTGCTCAGTTTCATATTAAAAAGTTATATTGATGTGTTGTTTTTTTTTAATGTGGAGTATTTCAGGGGTTTTCTTTTTCTTCACATAAGAGCGAAATACCTATGAAAGTGTAAAGGAAACAGGACAAGTATCTGCTGTTAAAAGCGTTAACTATATTTTCAGGAAAAGGTGAAGTTTAAAACAAACTCATATTCATTCCAAATGTGTCGCTTATATGTGAGAACAAGTCTTATGTGAGACTACTGGCTGTTTCCCAAAATAAATTCTTTCAAGTTGTACCTTGCTGATTCCAATGGCATAAACGGACCTTTAAAATTCACAGGTGTGGGGCTACTCCACATGCAGTTTTAATAATAAATTTTAAAATGTCATTAATTTAGTACACTGCACACCAACAGGATCAGAACAGGGAATGTTAGACTTGTGAGAACTACATTTTTCTGGTTGTTTTTTTTTTTTTTAAATAAAAAGTGTGCTGTTGGGAAGGAAAGGGGCCAGGCATATCATGGAAGCAGCAAAAAACAAGGCCTGAGAGGCTTGTCATCCCCCAGATTTCAAATTAAAATATTAAATTGAGGTGGAAATCTCTACCTCAGGAGTTGTGAGAGAGAGAAAGAAGGTGAGAAAGCAATTTCTAGAAATTTCTTTCATTTAGTGGAAGGGGATAAATTGTCAGTGTGTCAGCAGCCTCAGATGAAACAAAACATCAGAGGGAAAATGAGGTATTACATGAAAAAGGAACTTCTTAGTTGGGCACAAAAATAAACTTGACCATTTTGAGAACAACTTTCCCTGCCACCCCCCATTCTGGAAGGCCAGGTGGTGTCTGGGGGCCCTCGCCTGGGCGGCTCTAAGGACCATGAACACTGACAAGTCAGTTCCACAGACCCAAACGTTACCATCCCACACTCCCACACTAATTAAGTGCTTTTTAACTACACACAAATCCACTCACAGACCCTAACACTTCAAATGAAACATTTCTAAATTACTTATTAAACTACAAAGTACACAGAGAAACTTTTCATTGGGTTGTTTCCCCCCCTTTTTAAACACTCACACAACTCAGTCCCAAGCATAACTTCTACACCCAAGGGTGATAAAGTAGAAAGTCAACATTTTCTCCGCATACCAGTGTCCTCCAAGCCCCCAAGTGCAGATCCAGGAGAGCGCTTTCTTGGCACCTTCAGGCCCCTGGATCTAGGAATAGTGCTGCCTGTTTTTCTTTATATAATAGGCAAGCGGGGGGGGGGAGTTTCCCCATTCTCGTAGTCTTCCCCTTTTTATTAGGCTGCATGCTGGCCAATTATGAGGTTTACCTCTCGCAGGAAAAAGCTGCACACACTTGTCCCAGCTTCGTTTGGCCCCACCATCTCACTCCTCAATGCTTCCAGGGGCCAAACTGGTTTATTTTTGCCAAGTCAGTCAGCTGAAGTCCTGACAAAATCACTTAGTTGAAAAGTGGGAAAGAGGAGAAAGAAGAGACAAAGGTGTGAACGAATTCTGGGCTAAAAGGCGGTGAAACTCACATGTTGGCATCACCGAGCTGAAGTCCCCTGAGGCCGCAGGATCATTCTCCACCACCTTGTCCCGCCTCAACTTCTGATTCCACAAAGAGGAACCCTGGTGACTGGTACACGCGCGCAGGCTGGACCCTCCCTCACGCCCCTTCTGGCCAGGTCATCGAGGTTTCCGCCAAGTCGCTGCCCACCCGCGCGCAGCCAGACGCAAGGTGGACCAAGAGGCGGCCGCGATCCGGTGCGCCCGGCTCCACGCTCTGCCCAGCCGGCGGCGGCCAGCGGCCGGGCAGGTTCCTGCCTCGGAGAACTTTGTGAGAGCGAAAATGTGGAGGCAGCCGGTCCCGTCCGCCTCTGAGCTGGTGCCGGCACTCTGGGCAGGGCCGGTGGGACCGCGGGCGGGTGGGTGGAGGGTGCGCGTCGGCAGGTCCTCGCCCCCAGCTGCGGAAGGCGGGACTCATGCGGCCACCGCGGGCTCCCGCTGCTCCCGGGGCTGCTCGCGCCGCCCGCGCTTCCGGCGCCGGGACCCGGCCGGGCTCGGGCTCAGGTGCGGCTGCGGGCGGCCCCTGGGGCTTCGTGCACGCGCCCCGGGTCGACCAGGAGCGCAGGCCCCCGCCCAGGACGACGGCCTGGACGCGGGGAGAGTGGTCCCTGCGTGGCCTGGAGACACCAGCTGGTGTTGGAGGCGCTCAGATTGGACCCTCCCCGGCCCTGGGGCGCCAGCTGGTCCTGGAGGCGCCGAGAGCGCGCCTGGCTGGGGCGCTGGAGATGGGAGTTTGGAGCAGACTCCTAGACAGAGGAGAGCTCAGAGCTGACCCAGAAGGCACCCGAAAGCTTGGAGCCTTGGTCCCTAATACACCATCAGAAAGGAATTTAGAAGCTGGAGTGCCCGCAAGCTAAGTGGGCATCTCCTCTGTCTGGCAGGGATTCCACGCTCGCTGAGCCTAGCGCCCGGCAGAATCCCCAATGGCCCCTATACCAAGTTCTAGGTCTCCTTTCTTCTTCCCCCCCCCTTCTCTTTCCTTCTTTCATTTCCTTCCTTTTTTCCTCCTTATCTTTCCCCCTCCAATGGGCTGTTTTCTTTCTTTCACATTTTTGTTTGTTTCTTATGGAGCTCTGGTGGTTTGTGCTGCCAGCGCAGAGGTCAGCAGTTCGAATCCATCCGCTGCTTCACTGGATAACGACGGGCAGTCTTCTCTGATGCAATTCACAGCCTCTGAAAATCTGCTGGAGAGTCAGCTATGAGTTGATTCCTACTCAAAGTCTTGGGAAAACTATCTGCTGTCACACCCTATCTCATCCACTAGGAAGAGCGTAAGGCAGAAGCGCTTATTCCAGAACCCTACCTCTGGCCAAGGATGAGTAGGAAGGGCAGGCAGCTTCAGTCTGCCTATGGCCACTATCCACCACCCTCCCTACAGTACACCCACTGTCCTCGCCACTGCTGTGTGGTACCAAAAGTTCCAGTTGTTGTTGTTATGTGCCATAAAGTCGCTTGCGACTCATAGCGACCCTATCTATGTACAACAGCCCTAAACACCATTCTATCCTGTGCCAGCTTCGCCATTTCAAACACACTCATTCCCACCACTCCACTCACAGAATCGATCCGTCTCCTTTACCATCCCTCCACTCTCCCAAACATGATGTCCCTCTCCAAGGACCAGTCCCTCCTTGCAACATGTCCAAAGTATGTCAGATGAAGCTTCAGAATCCTTGACTCCAAGGAGCATTCTGGCTTCACCCTCTCCAGGTCAAACCTGTTTTTTTCTCCTAGCAGTCCATGGTATATTCAACACTTTTCTCCAGCACCACTGCTCAAAGGCATCAGCTCTCCTTCTATCATCCCTATTCACTGTCCAACTCTCTGATGCATAACACATAATTGCAAAGACTATAGCCTGGATCAGGTGCACCTTAGTCTCCAGCCTGACATCGTTGCTCTTGATTATTCTTGAGAGATCCCTCAGAGAGATTACTATTTCTAGTTTAGGGCTCTATCTTCTGTTTAAACACATCTAAATTCTCCTAGGAGTGTTAATACTTTAAACTATTACGCTTAAGGGTTTAAATTGCTCAAATCCGACAGGGCACACAACAGCAACTTCTGGAAAGGAGGACTGAAGAAGATATGAGGTGGAAGCAGCCTTAAGAGTCTGGGAGTACAGGAGGATTGATTATAAAATAGCAGAATCTGGAAGGACTGAAGACAAACCAAGGGGTGGGGGCTACATTGCTAACCTAAGGTCAGAAGTTGAAATCCACCAGCTGCTCAGGCTCAAGGGAAGAAAGATAAGCACTCTTCTCTGATAAGGATTTATGACCTCAGAACTGATGAAGGGTCACTATGAGTCAGAATCAGCTGATCTAATGGATGCCAAACTTCTGATCCACACTTTTACCTGGATCTTCCTGCCTAAATCATCTCTGTTGTTGAAATGAAACGCAGAACCTCAGATTTATTGCCGTACTGACAGAACTGGACTCAGTGTTGACCCACCCACCAGTGGATTTCAGAGGCTGTAAATCTAACAGGAAGAGACTACCTTTTTTTTTCTCCCTTAGAGCTGCTGGTGGATTTGAACCATGAGGAAAGCGCATTTGAGTTAGCAGCCCAACCACTATCTATGCCATCTAAGTTCCCTAGAACAGTGCTAGGTAACTTTCTTTTAATATATACTACATATATCTACTAAAATGATTGGAGAAAGACTAATCAACAACCTACGTTATGCAGATGACACAGCCTTGCTTGTGGAAACTGAGGAGGACCTGAAGCACTTTCTGCAGAAGGTCAAGGACTGCAGCCTTCAATATAGATTGAAAATCAGCATCAAGAAAGCACGAGGCCAACAGGCAGCATAATATCATAATAGATGGTAAGAGACTGAGATTGTTACAGCTTCAGTTTGCTTCACTCCACAATTAGCAGGAAATTAAAAGATGATTGCGTTGGGAAAGTTGGCTGTCAGGGACTTCTCCATAGTACTGAAGAGCAATGATGTCGTCTGGAGACTAAGATGCACCTGATTCAGGCCATGATTTTCACAATTACTTGCTATGCATCAGAAAGCTGAACAATGACTAGGGGTGACAGAAAGAAAATTGATATCTGTGAGCTGTGGTGCTGGAGAAGAGTATTGAATATACCATTAACAGCTAGGAGAACAAACCGGTTAGTCCTGGAGAGGGTGAAACCAGGCTGTTCCTTGGAAGCAAGGATTCTGATGCTTCCTCTGACATACTTTGGGCATAGAGGAACCAAACCCTGAAGAGGGATATCGTGCCTGGGAGGGTCTCAGCGGGACAGTGCAAAAGAGGAAGAACCTCAATGAAATGAATTGACTCAGTAACTGAGGTTAATAGGGGTAAGTGTGTCAGAAACACTAAGATTGGCTCAGGATAAAGCAGAGTTCAGGGCTATACACAGGGTTAGTATGAATTGCAAGAGAATCACCAGCACATAACAATAACAGATGAGTACCCACTGTCATTGAGTTACAATATACAGATCCTACCAGCATACAAAGGGTGGCTTAGTGGTAAGGAAATGCGTTACCAATACAAAGGTTCAAGGTTCAAATCCACCAACTGCTCTGTTGGATAACAAAGGGCGGTCTCCTCCCTTGTGATTTACAGCTTCTGGAAATCCAAGGGAAACTGGAGGGTCAGCTGTGGGTCAGTTATGGCTGGAAGGTACACATCAACAACCACCATAACAAAAGAACAATGAATTGGGGATATTTCACATAAGATTTTATTCAATGGAGTTGATTCACAAGTGCAGATTCACTGATTCTAAGGGGAAGGCCTACAGGCTAGTCTCAAGGAAAAGCAAAGAAAACTAACTCATTGCCTTGGAGTCAATTCTGACTCACATAGACCCTTCAGGACAGAGAAGAACTCCCCCAAGTGGTTTCCAAGGTTGTATCTTTACAGAAAGAGCCCTGGGCATGGGACAGAAAGAACTGGGTGTAGGTCTGTCCTCCCCTACCAGGAGTAATGGACTTGACAACACACAACAGTCTTGACAGGAACAGACTACAGGAGTCCCTGGCTGCAGGAGGGACTAGTGACTTAGCAGCTTGACATTTTATTATGGTGTTTAATTGTTCCTTCCCGACATCCCGCACTCCTCTGAAGAAGCTGCCTGGCTCTAAGTTACTCTAAGTTGGAATCATCCCAACAGCAGTGATTTGGTTTTGTTTTGGCGAACAGATCTGGACACATTTCTGTCAAGATGAGAAAAGAGGGAAAAAACCAATTTAGGACGAGACGCCCTTGCAATTTCATCCTGCCAGAATTAATCCACTGAATTCTGGAGGTGAATCTTGCCATGCCAGAGCTATATTCACATCCGAAGCCACAGCATCCCAGCTTGCCCTGTGCAACACACACTCCCTCACTCTCCCTCACACATGAAAGTGTCATGGCCATTATTTAACGTTGATTGGCTAGTGAAGCAGAAATGCTGGGGTGGGGAAAAAGAGGTAGAGCAGGATCTGAAGATTTGAGCACAGCCAGCAAGCTACTGGCTGAAACAGACCTGGAATTCGGCCACCAAATGCAGAGAGCTGGGAATGCAGGGGTGTGTTCTTCTTGGGACTTTTATCAGTACTTGTTTTGATGAGTAAACAGTATTACTAGAGGAATTGAATCATGTTTAAGGGAAACCAATGCTACTTTCCCTAATCCTCTCCTATTACAGATCAGGAAATGAGACCCAGAGATATAACGAGGTCACAAAGGGCCTGGAAGAACGGGACCCAGGTCTCTAGATACCTAGTTCAAGAAGTTCTTTCTTGTACCAAAGTGTCTCAAAGGAATTTTCAATTCCACGCATATTATTTCCTAGTTTTTGTGGCTTGAGAATCTGGGTTCATGAAGAGAAAATGGAGAGGAAGTCTATTGCTCAGCGTACAGACCTCCTACCTGGAGTGCCTGATCAGAATCTTAGGGTCATGATAAGTTTAGTCTCTCCTTTCCATTTCTTCTCCTTCCATGGCATGGAAACTCTTTTGAATACATAGGAAACTCTCCTTTAGGCTTTGCACATGGAGCCTTTATATGACACATGGCCAATCTCATTTTTCCATCTGTTCTAAGCAGAAGGGAGCTATGTCCTTTACCTGTGGTTTCAGACAGGGACACAGAACACGAGCCCTTATCCAGCGGTGAAAGGCAACCCACTGCCATGGGGGACAGGGGCCAGAAGTAAGCTAATCTGGCTCTCTTTTTGCTTTGAACAAAGGACTGTTCCATCCTCAGCCTATATGTTGCTGTTATGCACCACTGAGTGGACTACAATAGTGAACAACTGCTCTGAACTTTGCCCTATCCTGAGCTAACCTCACTTCTCTGACACACTTGACCCCATTGCCACAGTCACTGTGTCAATCTGCTTCATCCTGGGTCTTCCTCTCCTGCACTGACCCTCCACCCTTCCAAACATGATGTCCTCCAGGGACTGGCCCCTCCTGACAGTATGTTATGCCTGAAGTATATGAGATAGAGTTTCAAAATCCTTGTCCCCAAGAAGCAATCTGGTTTCATGACCTGGACTTTGACTTGACAACAGAGCTTAGTTGAAGCTCTCTCACCAGATACAATCAAGTTGTCAGCTGAGGTTGTGGTCTTATTTGGTGGTTTCACCGTGGGAGGTTTGCCTTTCAGGATTATAGAAGTGTTTCCTCCACTCACTGAATTTGAAAGTGCGAAGAAACCTGCACACATTAAAGAAAGTCAGGAAATATAATTAAATGAAATCAACAGTAATATGTCTAGGTGGTAGAGAAGTAGTATATTGGTAATCACTATTGTATATTAAAATGTTCATGAATTTGTGTACCAGTATTTCCATATAACTACAAAGATCATAGCTAATTCCATGTACCACACCTGTCATTGGTCTATATGCAAGTGGTTGTGGTTGTTGCGTACTGTCAAGTCAGAACCAACTCATAGCTCACCCTCTAGCCCGTAAGTCACACACGGAAGGTGATCCCACAAAGAAGTTAGTGGATTCAAACTGCATACCTTTGCACTGGTAGGGCCATTCCTTACTGCTACCCACCAGAGTTCCCTCTAAGCTGGTGAGATCTGTGTACTTGAACTCTATGACAGTGAGTCCTCAATCAGACCCTTTGTCATTTTACTTTGGAAGCACATTCTAGAGAATGGACACAGGACAAGATGTTTAATGCAGTAGATTTGTGTTCAGAAGTGGGCCCTAAAGCTGATGACCACTGAACTCTGCCAGTTTACTTAAGCTATTTCTAAGTCTTATTTATAAAACCAGAATAATAAAGACTGCAATTTTTAATACATAACATCACTAGGTAAGTTCAAGGGGGAAATACACACAGAACACCTAGCACATTTCCTGGAATTTGGTAATATTGGATGCCCTCCACCTACCTCATGTATCATCTCCAAAGTCAAAGTGCCAGGACTGCCCTCCTCTGCTTACAGGAATCTGCTGAAAACATTCTGGACAAAATGTGTCTTAACATCTGTTAGAATCCTTCACATCGATAGACACTCAACCATGAGAAACTTCCTCTTTCTGCTGATTGAATCAAACATTCATGCTATCAACTTGCATTCAGAACAAAGACATTCTATCTTCCACAATAAGCCTTTCAAATATCTGAAGACAGTGCTCATCTCTTGCCTCAGCCTCCTCTTATTCAGTCTCAAAGCCGCAGTTATTTAAACAATTCAGCAGCTTGCTCTTCAATTCATGAGTGATGCACCCTTTCAAGCCCCTGTGAGTCCACCAGCCCTTCTTACAGGGTCCTTGAGGGGGACTCCACACCAACTCTAACAGCAGTAGAATTCTTCTCTTACAATTGGCATTACTCTTTTTATATGAAAGTTAATATTGACTTTTGAGACACTCATATAAAACATTTATGAGAGGAAGGAGAGGGGTCATAATATATTGATCTTCTACTATGTACCTACCGCTGCTATGCTGCTCATTGTTTTGAAGTTGGAACCGCCGCATAGCTGACCCTCCAATGGGTTTTCAGAAGCCTGGTGGATAAGGAGCTGCATTGGTGACCCAAAGGCATAAAGTTCAAATTCACCAGCTGCCTCGTGGAAAAGAGATAGGCAATCTCCTCCGCTGTAATTTATAGTCTCTGAAAACCTACTGGAGTGTCAGCTATTTGTTGGCTCAAAGTCAAGGGCACATAACAACAATTACAACTCTTCTAAGAAGCCACTTGTGGATTCAAACTAGTAGAGAAGCCCCCTCTTTAGTCAAATACATTTCATTTCCTAAATCAAATTGCCCAAGAAATCTATTATCATTTTTCAGTAATTCAGTCAATTTTATGACTTAACTATTCCTCCTGCCTTATTCCTGGTCAATTCAAATCTATCCCTTTCACCAGACTTGTGGCATTCCTTAGCAGGGTGAATGTAACCCGCATGGTACTGGAGGCCCTCAGGTTAGCAGATAATTGTGGTGTCTTTTCAGTCACCAGGGATTGTTCCTCTTGCCCTTGCAATATCCCCCGTGTGATGGCTTTCTCAGCCTCTTTATTCCTTCATGGTTTTATCTTTGTCTTCATCAGACTAGTGCCTTCAAGCAACTATTCTCTCTGGGGCCTTAACTCTTCCCTAGGATTTTACCTGAAGAATAAGAGGGAGGGACCTTTTTGGTAGCCATTCAACTTCCTGCTTTCACTTAACTTCTGTTTTTACCTCTGCTTCTTTTTCTTCCTTTCTAGCCCGAGAAAGAATAGCTGGTCTTTGTCTGCTGTGTCTTATACATTTTTTTTTTTTTTTTGGCATCCAATCTTCTCTCAATCCTCTTAATGTTTAAGATGAAGGGAAAAAAATCCAGAAATTGTCAATGTTTTCTGTTGTCTGAGACCTGCCAGAAAGCTGAATTATAAAGCTTACACTCCCTGCCATCATGTTCATTCTGACTCATAGCACCCTTCAGGAGGTTTCTGAGAAAATAAATCTTCAGGAAATAAGACTGCACATCTTTTGTCTGTGGGGCAACTGTTATATTTGAATCACTGGGGACTTTGTAAGTCTTTGGGCAAGCAGCAGAGCTCACAATGGACCATGTTACCAGAACTTTGTAAGAAGTTTGGATAAGGAGGAGGATGAGAGAAGAAGAATTAATGCCTTTGAGTGTGGTACTAGAGAAGAGTCTTGAAGATACCACAGACTGCTAAGAAAACAAGTCTGTCTTAGAGAGGGTGAAGCCAAGTTTCCCCTTGGAGGCTAGGATTTTGAAACTCTGTCTCACATATTTTGGGCACATGGCCAGGAGGGACCAGTCCTTGGAGAAGGACATCATGGTTGGAAGGGTCAAGGGACAGCGCAGGAGAGGAAGAGCCCAGATGAGATGGATTGATACAGTAAGGAGGCAATAGGGTTAGGTGTGTCAGTCAGTGGGACTGGCTCAAGACAAGGTAGGCTTCGGAACTGTTGTACTTAGCGTCTCTGTGAGTTGCAGGCTACTTGATAGCACATAATAGCAACAACAACAGAGAAAGACAAATAAATGGATAATATCCTAAAAACATCATAGCTTTATAAATTAAAACAAATTATGTTGTTGTTCTTATGTGCCGTCGAGTCGCCTGCGACTCATAGCGACCCTATGTACAACAGCCCTAAACTCCGCAAAGTCCTGTGCCAATCACACTGTCTCTGACACTTCCATCCCAATTATCCCAGTCACTGAATCAATCCACCTCATAGAGGGCCTTCCTCTCCTGCGCCGTCCCTCCACCCTCCCAAGCATGATGTCCC
>NW_006399852.1:11760545-11773767 GCF_000299155.1 Elephantulus edwardii
GGATGACAAAGCAAAATATTACAATGAAATGTGCAAGGAGTTGGAGTCGGAAAATCAAAAGGGCCGAACTCGCTCACCATATCTTAAGCTCAAGGAACTGAAAAACAAATTCAAACCTCGAGTTGCTATAATCAGGGATGCTTTCGGCAGAAAGTTAAATGATCCCGGAAGTATTAAAATAAGATGGAAGGAATATACTGAGTCACTGTATTGAAAAGAATTGGAAGACACAGAAGAATTTCATGAAGCAACAAATGAGCAAGAGCCTATGGTGATGAAAGAAGAAGTTCGGGCTGCTTTGAAGGACATGGCAAAAAATAAGGCTCCACGAATAGATGGTATACCAATTGACAAAAAAAAAAATTATAATAAACTATTATTCCTATTTTAAGGATGTTGTTGCTGTGTACTGTAGAGTCAGAATCGACTCATAGCTGACCTTCCAGTGGGTTTTCAGAGGCAGTTAATCACACAGGAGGAGATTGCCCATCTTTCTCAGCTGGTGGCCTCAAACCATGTATGTGCCTTTGCGATTGCAGCACAGCTTCTTGCCACTAGGCCACCAGTGCTCCATTACAATCCAGAATGGCTAAAAAACTTATCTAAGTTAATAGTATGGGATAGGGCTAACCCCACACCAAGGTCTGAATAACTCTCAGTATTGTGTTCTTCATTCATGAGGAGGAAGATGCACCCTGTTGACCCCAAGTCTTTTTGCATGAACCGTCATCAAGTAAGAAACCTCAGTCTAAATGATCCAAGGTCAGGGAATCTAGCAAATTTCATTGTGAAATAATTCCCAACTAATTAATCAGTTTGTAGAAATCATTTTGAAATTTGAATCCTTCATTAATCTTGTTTTCAGTCTGTTCCACTTTTTGTTTCATGCAAATTTAATAAGGCTGTTTCCGATGTTTAGATAATAAAGCACAGAATTGGCAAGAGCAAGGCCCTTGTGGAAAGCTAAGAGAGGACTACTTCATTTGCCTCATATTTATGATTTACTGATTAGCATTGGGAGGAAATAGGACACACACATTTCCATCTAGTTTTTAATCTTATCTTACTTTACTGTCACCTCGTATGTTTCCTCCAACCAGAACCTCTAACTCATCACCAGAAATTGTATGAATCAAGAAATTTGTATATCTTGTATAGTTTTTTTAATCTACTAACATAGAAACATTCTCCTGCTGTTGTTATCTGCCATCAAGTTGCTTGCAACTCAAAGCAACTCTACGTACAACAGCCTTGAAACCTGCTCTATCATGGGCTAACTTTACTGTCTCTGACACACCCACCCCCGTTACCCCAGTCACTGTACCAATCCTTCTCATCAATGGTCTCCCTCTTTTTCTCTGTATCTCTCCACTCCAAAGCATGATATCCCTCTCCAAGGACTGGTCTCTCCTTGCGACATACCCAACGTATGTCAGAAGAAGCCTCAGAATCCTTGCCTCCAAGGAGCAGCCTGGTCTCATCCTTTCCATGAAAAACCTGTTTATTCTCCTGACAGTCCATGGTGTATTCAACACTCTTCCCCAGCACCACAGCTCAAAGGCATCAATGCTCTTTCTATAATTCCTAGTTATTGTCCAGCTTTCTGATGCATAGCAAGCAATTGTGAAAACTATGGCCTGAATCAGGTGCACCTTAGTCTCCAGACTGAAGTTATTGCTCTTCAGTATTCTGGAGAGGTCCCTGACAACAGACTTTCACAATGCAATTAGTCTCTTGATTTCCAGGCTGCTGATACTAAGAGTGTAGATTGTGGAGTCAAGCAAACTAAAGCTTTTAACAATCTTAATCTCTTCACCATCTATCGTAATGCTACCAATCAGCCCAGTGGTAAGAATCTTTGTTTTCTTGATGTTGAGCTTCAACCTATATTGAAGGCTGCAGTCCTTGACCCTCTGCAAGCAGGGTTGTGTCATCTGCATGACACAAACTGTTGATGAATCTTCCTCCAATCCTGATGCCACATTTCTCCTCATACAGCCCCACCTCCCAGATGATCTTTTCTGCAAATATATTGAAAAGGTATGGAGACAGAATACCTCCCTGACTTACACCATTCCCGATTTTGAACCATTGCAGCTTCTTGAATAATCTGTTCAGCATACAGATTGATTAGGTATGGAGAAAGACTACAACCCTGATTCATTCCCTTTTTAATTTTAAGCCATAAGGGCACTATGAGTCATAGGCAACTCTACAGCAGCTAACAACAACAACAAAACAGTGTTCCCTTGCTCTCTTCTGATGACTGCCTCCTGGTTTCCCATAAGCACAATCAAATGTTCTGGGATTCCCATTCTTCTCAGAGTCAGCCACAGTTTGCTGTGATCCATACAGTCAAACACCTTTGCATAGTCAATGAAACACAGACATTCCTCTGGTACTCTCTGCTTTCAGCCAAGATACATTGAGAAAAAAATGGGAGTCCCAAAGCATTTAATGGTGCTCATGCAAAATCTATACCTAAATCAGGAGGATATTGTGCAAACAGAACAAAGGAACACTGTTGCTGTTGTTGTTGTTGTTGTTAGGTACTGTAGGGTTGTCTGTGACTCATAGCAAACTTATGGTTTAAAATTAGGAAGGGGATGCATTAGGGTTGTAGTCTTTCTCCATACCTAATCAATCTGTATGCGAAGCAGATTATTAAGAAGCTGGACTCTATGAAAAGGAATTAAGTTTCATTTTAATTCAAAGAATCTTCTTTCCCATATATTTCTAGGTGTTAAATTCTAGGGAAACAATCATAATTGAATATCTATTACAAGACATGAACTCTTAATTCTCTGGCCTAACAAATCTCTATTTAAATTTAAAGAAAGAAATCATAATCAAGAAGAAAAAAGAGAATGTGGCGTCAAGGTCAGAGGGAGACTTAGAGTGAGACTGCATTATGCATATTATACAACTTTGCTTCTTGGAAGGAGGAAGGACTTGAAGCACTTGTTGCAGAAGATCAAAGAATATGGCCTTCAATATGGATTGCATCTCAATGTCAAGAAAACAAAGATCTTACCACTGGATCAATAGGATCTTTTTGCTAGATGGAGAAAAGATTGAAACTGTCAGCAACTTCATCTTACTTGGATCCACAGTTAACACTCTCGGTATAGTAGACAGGAAATCAGGAGACACATTGTACTGGGAAGGTCTGCAGTTAGGGACTTCTTCAAATATTGAAGAGTAATGATGTCAGTTTGAGGACTATGATGCATCTGATTCAAGCCATGGTCTTTCTGATCACTTGCTAGGCATCTGAGAGCTTGACAATAAATAAAGATGACAGAAGGAAAATTGATGCCTTTGTGTGGTGGTGGTAGAGAAGAGGGTTAAACATTCCACGGACTGTGACAAAACAAACAAGTATGTCTTGGAGAGGGTGTAGCCAGAGTGCCCTTTGGAGGCAAAGATGATGAATCTTTGCCTCACATACTTTGGGCATTTTGCTAGAAGGGGCTATTCCATGGAGAAGGACATAATGCTCAGAAAGATAGAGGATTGGAAAAAGAGAGGAAGACCCTCGACCAAGTGGATTGACAAGGTGACTGTTGAAATGGACTCTAATGTGTCAGGAAGTATGAGGATGACACTAGACAGGACAGAGTTCAGATCTGTTATTCATATAGTCACTATGATTGTACTCAACTCAATGGCCCTTAACAACACCAACAACAACACAGAACTCTCGTTATTACCAAAACTGTCAGTTTGAGTTATTGATGAGGTCCTCCTTGAAGATCTACTCATTCCTTCCCAAGACTTCCAAAAGATTGTTGACCAGAAACTAGGTCTCTGGGTTTTATTTCCCACAAATCTCACTTTTCCATGGAAAGACAGATCCAATTATATACTTTGTCAAAGTTGACATGGCACCTTTTCAATACTCAGTACTTCTAGATTGATATTGGTTGTAAATAATAATCATTATAATAAAACTTATACTACTATAAATTTCTTACTAGTGAACCCATTAGTCACCATATTGCGATAAATAATTTTTATATGACTTTTTTTACCATGGTCTTCTAACTCCTACCACATGAATGGTTCAGACTATGTAAATGAGCTGTTTGTAGTCCACTATGGAGGTTGGATAACTTGTTACTAATACAAAGTAAACCTTGTGAGGATAAACACACATGCACACACAACTCACTGACATCAAGTTGATTCTGACTCAGTGTTACCCTCCATTGGCTTTATGAGGCTGTGAATTTTGAAAAGAAAATATTGCCCTGTATTTCTCCAGCAGAGCAATTGACTGGTTTGAACTGGTGACCTTTTGACTAACAACAGTAAAGAGCTGACCTGGCCTAAGGGTTGTGCCCTGAGTTGTCCCTTATCAGAGACTTTACCCCGATACTTCTTTAATAAGCCCCATGCTCACAGATATGATCTGTAGCTTCTGCATATGCAGCACAATGACTTATTAAACACTTCCTTTAATTACTTCCTTTAACCAAGATTTACATTTTTATCTGAACTGCAGATATCAATAAAAAGAAACCATTGAAAATTCCTTAGAAAACATTTCATGTAAGCTGTGACATGGAACCAGTTATGCTAAAATTTATGGAAAAGCCTTCAAGACAGAAGGATAGCTAATACAAGCGTCTAATGCAACAACACATTGAACATGCTTTGGAGGAAAGAAAGGCAGAGGTGGCTGAAATACAATGGACAATGTAAAGAGGAAAAACAAGGGCTTAGATACAGGTATGGGCCAGGATCAAGAAGCTGGACTCTATGAAGAAGAATGTGACATCAGGCTTAAAGAAGAGTTATTAATAACTTGCATTATGAAAATGACACTATATATTGATTGTAGAAAGAGAAGAAGGCTTGAAGTACTTGCTGAAGAACAAAAAAAGACTACAAGCTTCAATATGGATTATATCTCAACACCAAGAAAACAAAAATTTTCACAACTGGACCAATAGTAACATCATGAGAGACGCTGTGGTGTCATGGGTTTTGTTTTATTTGTTTGTTTATTGTTGTTTTTTGTGGCTTTCATAACTATGAACTTTAACTTTTCACCATATAACTGGGTATAAAAACAAGATGTGAGTAAATGACTAGTTATGGGATTGGTCTATTTTCCCCCCATCCTTTAGGTTTAAATCGAGCAAGTTTAGCAGCAGAAGAGGAGAATCATGCTATTAGCAAGGAAGGAGAAGCGGAGAATATAGCACATACCCTTGGAGGTCAAAGATTCCTGCACCAGGAAAACCAGGAGCAATAGCTGCATTGGAAACCAGAAACCAATGTGAGACAGAGCTGATCTGGGACTGCTGCTCCACAGAGTCAGAGCCAGGGGCCTTCCCTCAAACTTACCTGCAAAGTACAGAGAGATGAGTTAATTGGCATGAGTAAGAAAGCTTTATAATACTGACCTGAGCCATGAAGCTGAAGGCCGAAAGGCCTGCGAGCACATCTGAGAAGCTGTCCTGACTGAGGAATTGTATCCTGTTGCCAACCTGCATAGCAACCTGTTAACTTCCTTGGTAAACTCATAACTCTGAGTGTGGTTCTGTGAGATCTGTGTGGCCACTGCAGTGAATTTTGGATGATGTAGTAGAGTAAGTCAACTGGTGTTGGAATTAGTAGAAGTAGGTGCAGAAGTGTGGAGACTACTCTGTTCTTATAAGAAATATTTTTGAGACCCTCCCAATCCCTTTCCCATCAGATCTGAACACTGGTCTAGGTGGTTGTAAAAAGAGGAGAAGTAACTGAAACTGACTCTTGTGTTGCTTGTAGCACCAGAGTTCATATCAAACAATAATATTGTATTCACTGAAATTGTTTCCACTACATTTGGGTGCTGAAAGGATCAGTAAATGAGTGAGGATTACTGGGGCAGAAAATTTATTTTATATCTATTTTTCTCTTGATTAAAAGCATTCTTTTCTAAAAAAATATTTTTGGCAGCATCAGGATGGATGGTGAAGAGATTGAGATTATTCACAGCTTAGTTTCCTTGGCTCCACAGTCAACATTCTTGGCACCAGCAGCCAGGAAATTAAAAGATGTATTGCAATGGGAAAGCCTGCTGTTAGGGACCTCTCCAAAGTGCTGAAGAGCAGTGGTGTCTCTCTGGAGACTAAGATGCATCTGATACAGGCCAGGGTCTTTGCAATCACTTGTTATGCATCAGAAAGTTAGACAATGACTAGGGATGATAAAAGGAGAATTGTTGCCTTTGAGCTGTGGTGCTGGAGAAGAGTATTGAGAATACCATGGACTGCTAGGAAACCAAACAGATTCATCCTGGAGAGGGTTAAACAGGGCTGCTCCTTGAAGGCAAGGATCTTGAGGCTTCATCTACTTTGGACATGTTGTAAGGAGGGATCGGTCCTTGGAGAGGGACTTCATGCTTGGAAGGGTGGAGGGACGGCACAGGAGAGGAAGGCCCTCTATGAGGTGGATTGATTCAGTAACTGGGATAATTGGGATGGGAGTGTCAGAGACAGTGCGATTGGCACAGGACAGAGCAGAGTTTAGTACTGTTGTACAAAGGGTCACTATGAGTCTCAAGCGACTCAATGGTACATAACAACAATTGTAGGTGATGCAGATGAGTACTGTTTTGTTTTGTAAACTTAAAAGATCAGATTCAGCCATCTTCATGCCACTCTCACTCTGTTTTGCAAGTGGAGAAAAGATTGAAGTTGTCAACAAATTCATTTATTTACTTACACTCACAGTCAATACTCATGGTGTCAGCGGTCAGTAAGTCAAAAGCCATGTTGTCCTGGGAAAAATCTACTGTCAAGGACCTCTTTGAAGTGATAAAGAGAAAGGATATCTGTTTTTAAAGAAGGTGTGCCTGGTCCAAGCCATGGTGTTTTCACCTGTTTGGTATGTATCTGAAAGTTGAACAATGAATAAAGAAGACAGAAAAAGAACCAATGCATTTGAATTGTGGTGTTAGAAAAGAGTGTTGAATATAACTGGTGACTACCAGAAGAACAAACAAGTATATATTAGAGGACGTGTAACCAGAGTACTCTTTACAGGCTTTGCCAACTATTCTGTGGGAGAAAAATAGACTTCTGAAAACCTTTTTGAGGGTCATCTATAAGTTGATTCTGATTCAGTGATACACAATAGCAACTAATGGCCATGTGGATTTGCATAGGCCATGAGAAATGGTTCTGCTAACTCAAAATTGGAGCTTCTCTTTGAATCTTCCATCTACTCTAAGGAAGAAAGAGAAGCACTCTCTTCCCGAGCAACTTGCAGCTTCAGAAACTCGATGCAAGGTCAACTAGGAGTCAGCCTCAAGTCAACCATGAGGAAACAATATGAATTTCAGTGCCGGAAGTAGATTTGGGAATCATTAGCTCATATATTGCATTGGAGAGTGAATCATTATTTAATCTGTGGGCACATCTAGAAAAAGGAAAGAAACGGAGACCACATTAAATCATTATTTAAGGAGGAGTCAGGAAAGATTAGAAAGAGTAGCAGGTGACATAACTGGAAAGAATATACCCTGAGGAGAAAATAATTACATGCTGCTGACAGAGAGAAAGATATCTTACACCTGGGGCAAAAATGAGCTTTCTAGTTACTTTGATAAGGATTCAGTGGGTAACACAAATGGTTAAGCACTTACTTGGTTACTGACAAAATATTGGTGAGACTTATCCAAAGACACTGCAGAAGGCAGACTTGCTAATCTGTTTCCCAAAGGTTACAGCTTGGAAAACCCCTGTGAAATAGTTTTGCTCTGCATGCACGCAATTGCCAAGGGTCATAATTGATGGCAACTCACAAGAAGTAACCTTTTTTTTTTAAAGTAACTTTAACAAGGGTAGGGATCAATGGAGTAGTGGGATAAGAAATGAAAATGGTCTGGCTTGGGAAAAGAATAGAAAGAGAGTGACTGAGAATTGTCAACTTTCTCAAGAATTTTACTTCCAAACCTAAGCATATCAGACTATGATGTCCATAGAAGTTCAACAGAAATAATTTTCTCTCCAACTAGAGAGGCAAACATATATCTGTAGAGAAGTAGAGATGATTTAATAGAAAAGAAAATAAGGAATGTGAGGGTAGTGTAGAAGTGTTGTCCTTGGAAAATAAGGGAGAACTGGGGGAGGATCCAGGGTATATATGGAGGACTTGAGATATTGGAGAAAAATGAATAATGGCCAGAATCAAAAGGAAGATGGGTTCCTATTAAGAGTAAAAATGCTTGGTAAAATCTAAAAATTGTTCAAATTTATATGAAAGCAAAAGTGAGCTGGAAGAACAGGAAATCTATCACAAATTTTGATAAAACTAGACTCATTTCGCTCATTAGTTATTATTAATCAGTGGCCACTTGTCTCTTGCTTTGATTGTGAAGGACTCAATCCCTGTAAAGTAGAATGTTCTAGATTAACCAAGGGAAATAGCATGGAAGAAAGACTTTGTCCTATGCCACATATTTGTGCCTGAGAAACAAAGTAAAGACATTGGCCTCATGTACTTTAAAATTCTCTGTATGATTTGGCTCTTCTTTTAAATTCTCCACTGATGATTAATTAAGAGAAGTCCTACTCAAATTCATTTTACTCAGGTTCCAATTGTGCTGAACACCAAACAGAAATTCTACCAAATATTTACTTGATTTGCTATGAATATTAAATATACCAACTGTCTCATTATTTTTCCTCAAAAAAAATCTAGTCATCTTAGATTGGAACGTTCTGGAACTGAGGATGGAAAGACTGGACTATTTTCCATCATACAGGATATTTCCTTGTTTCCAATCATCTTTGATTTCATTTCTCCAGAGAATAACCTCCATTTCCTGCCAGGTGGTGAAGGGTGGTTGCCGAACTGTGTGGGATGGAGGTGGGACTTTAGGTCTAGTTGCTCTTTATATAGATTCTCAAGCAGTCACCACTTCACCCCTGACTTCTGAGGAATCTGGTGCCTGTTTTCTGAGTTTTTCCAGGCACTGGAGGACACACCTGCTTGCTTGCAAAAATTTAGCTTTGACTTTCTTCTGCTCAGTCACTCCTCTTTCCTGCATGAGCTTCCCAGGTTCATATTTTCATCTTCAGACTCATAAATACCTCCAAGTTCCATTAAAAAAGGGTCAATTTGAAAACAGACAGATATAATCATGGGGGTAGTTTTCTTTATATTCTGGGTTAAATGATGAGACACGATCATTTAAACTGAAGATGACTTTATAAAACTGAGCACATTTATTGAGCATTATAGTAAAATAAGAAAATGCCGATGGTGAAGGTAGCCAGCACATCTGATCTGAGGTTCTAGGTAATACTTACTATTGTTGTTGCTGTTATGTGCTTTCTAGTTGGAATCAACTCATAGGTGACTCCTCAGCACATCAGAGGCAATGTTACAAGAGAGGAGATCCTGTTCCCATGGAGTAGCTGGTGCATTCAAACCACATACCTATGTAATATATGCTGTTGTTTGTCCTGGAGTCAGGGCCATCCCATACTGACCTTCCAGGGGAGTTTTATGGGGAGTAAATCACACAGAAAAGATTGCCTATCCTTCTCCCTCAGACCACCTGGTAGATTTAAACCATGTGCCTTTGGAATTGCAGAACAGCTTCTTCCTACTAGGTCACCACAACTCCCTATATTCTACTCAATCAGAGGGAATGTAGATAACTTAGTGGTAAGGAATTGCACTGCCAATGCAAAGGTATATGGTTCAAATCTACTAGCTCTCTTTGGAAAAAAAGATGGGCAATCTAGTCCTGTGCAATTGACTGCCTCTGAAAACTCACTAGAGGGTCAGCTATTGGTCACTTCCAACTGGACGGTATACAGCAACAACAAGTAAATCTTATTGCAGTATTACTAAATGGTCCTATTCTAAAAAAACCAAGACGTATGCCAAGTTTTATGCCAGGAAACGTAAAACAAACAAAACCAGAAAATCCATCATATTCCTTAGAGTATTAGCCAACTCCACAAAAAAGAATACTTGACCTATCTGTCATATGAATACTTTACAAATTCTTGTATCCATGTCTGGGGAAAAGCTCAACAAAGGTAGGAGTCTGCTTGTATAGTCAGCTTTGTTGAATTTAGGAAGCAAGAAGTTGACATAAGAATTTAAAAATCCACAACTTTCCTCGCTAAAATGTTTTGCTAACTTAACTGTAATTCTAATTGTTTGAAAAGATAGATTTGACATCGTGAAGCTATAATTCAAATTACCTTCCAGTATAAGATACCTATTCACACGTTGGACACCTGGCTGCATGAATTTTTCCAAGAGTCCACGAATGCTTACCTTCCAGCTGGGTCATTGATTATTCATTTGATGTTTGGAATGTGGATTGGCAAGCAATTCTGCCAGAGTTTATACTTTCATCTTTCTTTCATAGTGCTTTTAATAATATCTTCTCTCTGCTGATCTTGGCAGGGCTTGTTTTACTGTGAATTAAGATTGTTTGGCAGAGTTAGAACAGTTGGTAACAGGGACAAGCACAATTTCTGTTTAAGAAATATTACTGGAGATAGAATATAACTGTTAGACCAGGGATGAGAGTGGGTAAGGAAACAATAAGGAGTTGGACTGGATTGTGTCTTCGCCAAGATTTATGTTGAAATCATAATCTCTAGTGCCTGTAACCATGACCTCGCTTGGAAATAAGGTCTTTGAAGAGTCTGTCTTTTTTTACTTTTTTAGACTCAAAACCAGAAAGTTATTTGCATGAAATTATAAAAATGTTTATTTTATGTGCTCCGCACACAAAATTCATTGCATTGTATTTCACACTATGCTTCACTGTCACTGTGTTTCATGCCATTGAACTTTGCCTACCCCATCTTTCCAGAAGTTAAGAGGCTATACTGCTGTTGGGTAGTCTGGTCTTGACATTAATGGCCCTCTAGAATGGATACATTTCAGGATAAGACTCTTACTCAATTACAATAAATTTTGTGTGTGCTGTTGTAGAACACTTGTGGCACAGATCCTGATGATTTTTGATAGCTTGGTATTTCTACACTTACAAGACAAATGCGCAAGACAAGGGAACTGGATTTTCAGCCAAGCTGAGTCAGAATATTTAAACCACAATAATTTGAGAGGAATTCCAGCAACAGCAGGCTGGACAGCAATAATGGGGTCAACCAGAAAAATGACTTTAAGGATGGTGTAAGGCCAGACTACAATTGGATCTATTATACCTAAGTTGTCTCTGAGTCGGAGCTGACTTCACAACACCTAACACCACCACCATCAAAAACTCTGCATAAATAGCCCTGCTTTGGATTGACAAGAAAGTTAGAACACTCATTATTATCAGGTCTTTAAAGTATCACTTGTATGTGTTTCATATGCACTACATAAATGTTTTATGGTTTAATATCCTGACTTTTGGGTGTGTCTTGGAATTACACAAAAGGTGAAAAAGTGACCAGTAACACCACAGTTTTGAAGTGGAGTGAAAGTGAGGAGCAGAAGTAGGCAGGTCTGGAAGAGGCCATGCTGATTCCCTGAGCAGGTTTATGACCCCTCTGCTCCTCGTTCCGGTACAGGTCAGAGAATTGAGGAAGTCAATAATGATAATAATAAATAAGATTTCATATTTTAATTTATATTGTTGAATTTTTGCCACTTTTTCTTTAGAGAATATATATAAAACTAAAAGAAAATAGAATTAACTCAGCTTTCCTCTCTCTTTTTATGGCCTCATTAGGTTGTATTAAATATTTGAGAAAAAAATATGGTTGGAATGATTAGCATGTTACCTGGTAAATGAAGGCTAGGAAACAACTTTTGCAGCATTAGCTACTGCTAATCAAAGCCTCCTTTCCAATAAAGCAC
This sequence comes from Elephantulus edwardii, assembly GCF_000299155.1. NCBI lineage: Eukaryota > Metazoa > Chordata > Mammalia > Macroscelidea > Macroscelididae > Elephantulus > Elephantulus edwardii. The sequence continues at coordinate 11,772,381 of NW_006399852.1, forward strand.
TTTTTCTTTGTGGACTATTCTTTCTATGCCTCAGAATGAATAATTATGTTTTAAATGTGGCAGTAAATTCAAGGAGACATGAAGGAGGTACCCACTATGAAAGCCAGAATTGAAAACTCCTTTTGAAGCTCTAAAATATCATTAATCTTTAAGCAAAGTGAAAACAATCCTCCTTCTATTCTCACATTCTCACACAGACAACTGCTAATAGGTAGTTTCAGAAAAAAAATATTTTGATTTGGAAAATGCTAATACATTTTAATATGAGTCCAAAACTCACACAGACCCAACCAGTAAAATACCTTAAAAAGGAAATTTCAATTTCAAGAAACAGTTTTTATCAGTGTATTAAACATTACCTATAATTATTATTTCTTAATTATCTGTGCCATCGTAATGATTATTAAAATAACTTTCTCTTTGTTGACTCCATTTATGAGTGGCATAAAACGAAATCATCGTTCATAGCACAAATCAATTTGGAAATCATTTTATCAACATTCAATTATAAATATATTTCATTTAATAAAGCTAATGTTTAAATATGAAATACCACATATGGTATGATGTTGAATCTCTGTGTGTGTGTGTGTGCGTGTGTGTGTTTGTGTGTGTGAGAGAGAGAGAGAGAGAATTCCTTTTGTGATCTGATATGTTCCTTGTTTGAAAACCAAAATTAATGAAGCATGGGTGTATTTATGTGTGTGAGTGTATGCATGTACACACATGCATACTTCAATGAAATGTATATATATATATATATATATATATATAGTTGTTGTTGTTGTTTAGTGCCGTCGAGTCATAGACGACTCATAGCAACCCTATGAACGAACAGCCTGAGCACTGTTAGTACATAGAGTTTCTAGAGGCAAGCTATTTTGGAAGTGGATGCCACTCCAGCTTCCAGGCTTCATTTAATCAGGAAGCTCCAGCTAACACTGTCCACTGTGGGTCCCCATTACCATGATTGGCACATCACTGTCACAGTCTTCAGCATCACAGTAACCACGAGTTTCCCTGTACAGCAATGCACAGACAAGTGCTATACCACCTAGAAGAATGTTTGACAGGAAAACAATTTGAACCTGGCTGAGGGCCACAGGCCCAAGGGCCCTTTGGGCTTAAGACCGCCTCCTGGATCAAACCCTAGGCCCAGCCTGGCTTTCCTCACTCCCGGGAATGAATATATATATTGTTGATAAATCATCCACCAATCTTGACCCCACATTTCTCCTCATAGAACCCAGCCTCCTGGATAATCTGTTCTGCATATAGGTTGAAAAGGTATAGAGATAGGATCCCTGGCGTACGCCCTTCCCAATTTTGAACCATGCAGTGTTACCCTGCCCTGTTCTGACTACTGCTTCTTGGTCCAAGTATAGGT
>NW_006399852.1:11773956-11785097 GCF_000299155.1 Elephantulus edwardii
ACAATATCCCTAGTACCACGACCCCTTCTAAACCCAGCCTGGACTTCTGGCAGTTCTCCGCTGATTTGCTGTTCCAGTCGTTTTTGGATAATCTTCAGTAAAATCTTGCTTGCATGAGAAATCATGGAGCGTGATAGAGATCATGAAGGTAGTACAGAATAGGGGAATAGGGAAAGGACCCAATTTGTTGTTCATAAGGTTTATATGATTTGTAGTTGACTAAAGGGTCTATAAGAACATATTTATGTCATTAGTTCACAATCAGTTGTATTGCTAAACTAAAGCTTATCTCAGGCAGTTCAAATACGCCAAGGTCTTTGAAGGAAAAAAAAAAGTATTTTTCTTCTGTTTAGATTTACACCTTCAGAAACTTGATGCAGAATTACTAATAGTCAGACCTGCTTCCATATCAGTAAGTTTTTTGGAAGAGAAGCAGATTTATCTTAGGGTTCACATGCTTTCAGAGACTGGGAAATCCCAAATCACGAATCAGATGTCAGACTAGAGGCGTCTCCTGACTCATAAAACTGCAGAGGTAGATGTCAGTTAGTGGACTGTTAGCTTCCGAAGCTGACAAATCTAAAATCAGTAGGCAATATGGCAGGATATTAGTTTTGTTTCATAAAGATCATGAAGATCTGTTTTAAAAGAGATCACAGAAGGAAGTCCAGGATTGTGGGGAAAATATGAACCAAAAGTAAAAAAAAAAAAAAAAAAGGCAATGCTTTCTGGTTCATTAGAGACTGGTGGAAAGCTCAATTTGTGTCCCCTAATCACCCTTCAAACATTGAACAAACCTCACAGATAGGGCTCAACTTTCAGCCACACATAAGGAAAGGCCTATAAGGTGAGCATCACCAGGTAGGCAGTCACTTCTTAGAATAGTCAGTTATAGAAAGTCAAACACGCAGTATCAGCTCAAGGGAAAGGATAGAACTGAAGAATCACAGAGATGAAATGGAAAGAGTACTAATAAGCTAGAAGCAGGAGTGGCATCCACTTCTAAATAACATGCCTCCGGAAACTCTATGAACTTTGATAAGTGTCCATAGTTGTAGAGGGGCTTCAGGGGCTTCAGGCCTTTTGTTCATAGTGTCACTATGAGTGGTGTTTGACTCGAAGGCAACCAACAACAACGGTTGTTGTTGTGTATCTAAGAATCAGAACTAATCCATGGCTGATGCTCCAGAGGGTTTTCATAGGCAGTAAAATGCACAGGAGGAGATTGCTCATCGTCATCCCTTGGAGTAGCTTGTGGATTGGAACAATAAATCTTTGGGTTAGCAGAGCAATTCCTTACCAATATGCCACCAGAGCTCTCTGGTGTAGGTAGTATGGTAGCCCAATGGTAAGAAAATACACTGACAAGTTGATGGCATGTGATTTGAATCCTCCAGCTGCCCTGTGGAAGAAAGATGGACAGTCTACTCCCTTGTTATTTACTGCCTTTTAAAAGACACTGGATGGTCAGCTATGGGTTAGGTTCTAACTCTACAGTACATAACAACAGCAGCAACAATGACAATGTATATAATTGTAGTGTAATTAATGTGATAAAACAAAATGTGCATGAATAAAAACCATTGTGCTTTCATGAAATATATAGTTGTTGATTGCCTTCAAGTCAAGCACAACTCATAGCAACCCTATGAACAAAAGGCCTGAAGCTTCTCTACAACTATCGACATTTATCAAAGTTCATAGAGTTTCCGGAGGCAAGTATATATTATAGAATTTTGGTCCATTTCCCTTTCAGGTTAGTGAGTGATACACCTCCTCCACAATTCCAGCAAATGTCGGGAGCCTTCCAGAGACTCTCGCCTGCCTCCCTGGGATTGAGCAACACCCATGCCTTCCTTCATAGTATGTCCTCCACTTTGGCCCATATCCCTCCAAGGGTTACTGAGTGATACACCTTCCCTCAGTTCCTGTGAAGGGGTGGTGCACAGCAGGGAGACCAGCCCACCTTCCTTAGACATAACATAAATAAAGGGAAAAAAGAAAGGAGATCACCAATATGCAAAATCCTCTCAGGACATCACCTGCAACTATTACAAGAATGAAGCAAAGGACCAGCCACTGAACCATCTCATAGAGTAAAGAAAACAGGTAGTTTGGCTTTGAACACTGCTGACTAGCTACATCATGTGGGATGTCTTAGACAAGTGGAAAAGGTCTGGTAGAGTCTGGGTTTCTGGAGGGCAACAGTCATCCTGCTTCAGGAAGACAAAAGGGACACCAATATACAGGTCCTTCACAAAACATTACCATATCCCGTGACATTATCTAGTTACAAAAAGTTAACATCTACTAAGAAAAGATTTACATGATGTCAAGAAAACAGCTGTTTGCCTCAGTCATCATGAATAACAAAATTAACCCTTTTCCTTTAAAAGCAGATAAAAAGAATACCCCAAGTAGACAAAATTGTAAGAAATAAATTGATGTGGAGTTATCTGAACAGCTACAGAAGATGGAACAAACAAATGATGTAAGAAATAATGGAAGCCATTAAGAAAGAAAATATCTCAGAGGCAGTGATCCATAAGAAATATGTTGATGAGGACCACCTTGAACAGAAACAGAAGAAAATGCAAAAGATGGAAGAAAGAATTGATAGCATAGATAAAGAGGTATAAGAACTTAAAAAATCATCACAAGACAGAGAGGGTGTAGCCAACACCGGACTGGAAATAACAGAAAAGCATGAAGATTAAATCCAGAATATTAAGAACAAAATGTCAGAAATATCTAACACACTGGTGAGACAAAAATGTAGAACTGAAGAAATGGAACAGAGTCAATGAGCTGGAAGACAAGAGCCTCACTAGAAATATACTAGGTGAAAAATCAGAAATGAAATGTAAGAAAATGAAGAAAACATTAGAATCATGTGGGATGACATCAAAATGAACAGTATATATGTGATTAAAACTCCAGAATAAGGGAGTGACAGGGAAGTCATGAAGAAAATTTGTGGAAGAAGTACTAGAAGAAAACTTTCCAGGTATCATGAAGAATGGAGAAATCCACATTTAAGAAGCACTGTGAACACCAAAAAGGCTAGACCCAAAAAGAAAAACAACAAGACATATCATCATCAACGTCTCCAAATTAAAAGATAAGGATAGAATACTAAAAGCAGCATGAAAAAAACAGTCACCTACAAAGGGGAAACAGATTGAGCTCTGATTTTTCAGCAGAAATCGCATGAATAAGAAGACAATGGTATGCCATTCACAGAAAGTCAAAAGAAAACGATTGCCTGTCAAGGATCCTATACCCAGGAAAGCTCTCTATAAAATATGAAGGGGAAATTAGATCCTTTGCTAGAAAGAAGGTCAGGACTATGTGAAAATAAGATCAAAACTGCAAGAAATGTTAAGTGCAGAGCTTTACATGGAGACACCAAAGGAAAAGCGGATGGACCACAGCAACCAGAAACAACAGAAAAAGAAACATAGCAACATGGTAATGGTAAAACCTAGCCTGACAATAATCACACTTAATGTGCATAGTCTAACTGCACCATAGAAGAGAAAAAGATTAGCAGAATGGATAAAAACCCAAAGTTTATCATTATGTTACCTACAAGAGACACATCTTAAAAACGAAGAGAAAGACTAAAAATCAGAGGCTGGAAAAAAATATACCAAGCAAATGGCAACCACAAAAAAGCAGGAGTGGCAATCCTAATCTCTGACAAAATAGACTTCAGAAGGAAAACCACCATAAAAGATAAAGAAGGACATTACATACAGACTAAAGGAACAATAGATCAAGAAGACATAACCTTGGACAACATTTAAGCACCAAATGATACTGTCGATGTTGTTGTTATGTGCTGTTGAGTTGCCTGTGACTCATACAGACACTATGTACAGCAGCCTTAAACCCTGCTCTATCCTTCAATCTTGTTGTCTTCGACACACCTACAGCCTTTACCCTAGTCACTGAATCAATCTATCTTATGGAAGATCTTCCTGTCCTGCGCTGTCCCTCCACACTCCCTACAATGACATCCCTCTCCAAGGACTAGTCCCTTCTTGCAACATGTCCAAAGTATGCCAGACAAAGCTTCAAAATCCTTGCCTCCAAGGAGCATCCTGGCTTCACCCTCTACAGGATGAACTTGTTTGTTCTCCTAGCAGTCCATGGTATACTCAATACTCTTCTCCAGCACCACAGCTCAAAGGCATCAATTCTCCTTCTAATATCCCTATTCATTGTCCAGATCTCTAATGCATAGCAAGTGATTGCAAGGACTATGGCCTTTATCAGGCACACCTCAGTTTCCACACTGACATTGTTGCTCCTCAGTACTTTTGAGAGGTTTCTGACAGCAGGTTTTCTCAATGCAATTTGTCTTTTAATTTCCTGGCTACTGGTGCCAAGAGCATTGATTATGGAGTCAGGTAAACTAAAGCTGTTAAAAATCTCAATCTCTTTACCATCTATCATGATACTGCCAATAGGCTCAGTGGTGAGAATCTTTGTTTTCTTGATATTGAGCTTCAATGCATATTGAAGGCTAACATTAAATTGTAAGAATATTTTCAGATTATTTGAGTTTCTGGATAGTTCAACTTCTTTAAATAGCGTCCATGTCTCAATATTTTCTATATAATCTCTACTGTTGTTATTGTTAGGTACCACCAAGTTTGCGCTAATATTGACCCTATGCACAATGGAACAAATCTCTACACCATCTTCATAATTATTGCTATGCTTGAACTCACTGGTGTAGCCACTCTGTCAATCCATCTCATTAAGGGTCGACTCTGTCAATATTTCTCATTAAGGGTCTAATCTCTATTTTTCCCACCATGATCTCTTTCTCCAGGAGCTTGTCTCTCCTGGTAACAGATGTAAAGTATGTATGACAAAATCTCACCATCTTATCTTGCAGGAAGTATTATGAATAGTATTTCTCCCAAGATAGTTTTGTTGGTTCTTCTGTCATTTGATGGTATATTTTATATTCTTCACCAATACCCTAATTGAATGTCACCATGGAAAGGGATATTATCCAGGATCAGTGAAGAAGAGAAAGACCCCCAAAGAAATAGTTTGGCATGGTAACATCAATAATGGTCTCTCGTGTATCAGATATTAGGATGGCACAGGATAGGGCAGGATTCAGGTTTGTCACTTGATGGCACCTAACAATAACAACAATTAATCTTTCATTTCCTTTAATAATTATATCATTTTCTGTGTATTTGACGTGATGGAAAACACCAAGGCTTTGGCCAGGTGCACTTTAGTTTTCAAAGTCGTGTCTTTGTTCTTTATCTACTACAAAAGATCCGTGGGAGAAAATGTGCCCAGTATAAATATATCACTTGATTCTTTCATTGCTGTTTCCATTGGTATTGTTTGTCAATCCAAGAAAAACAATTATTAACAAGATCAATCTTTTCTCTGTTTCTCAGGATGTTGTTTCTTTGTGAGGACTTCCCCCCCCTTTTTGTGGATGTGTAATTATGCAGGAAGCTATACTGTTTTTTAACTTTATCAGTAAGTGCTTTAAATCCTTTCTTTTCCAACAAACAAGGTTCTATAATCTGCATCTATGACAATTTGTTAAAAAATTTTCCTCACATTCCAATGCCACATTCATTTTAATTTTGTTCAGGTTTTCAGAGCATTTTCTCAGCATAGAAATTGAATAAATAGAATGAAAAGATACAGCCTTGATTGTGAAAAGATACACCTTTCTTGATTTTAAACCATCAGTATCCTCTTGCTCTTTCTGAATAACAACGATTTGGTCTCTATAAGAATTCTCTCTGAGTACAATTGAGTTTTATTGAATTCATTTTTATCTCAACATTTTACACAATGATCCACACAGCTGAATTCATTTGCATACTCAATAAAACACAGGCAAAAATCCTTCTGGAATTCTGTGTTTCAGCCAAAACCCAACTTACTTTACCAATGATATCCCTTCTTTCTTATCCTCTTCGGAATCGAGCTTGAATTTCTGACAGTTCTTTGCTGATGTTCTGCTGCAATCATTTGTTTTTAAATAGACCTTCTGTGATATGTGCTAGTAATAATATTGTCTGATAAATTTTATATTCTTTTGGGTTACCTTTCTTTGTAATGGCACACATATAGATCTTTTCAACTGAGTCAGTCAGGTATCTATCTTCCAAATTACTGGAAATAGATTAATGAATACATTGAGTGTTACATAAGAGGTTTGCTTTTTTGCTTGTTTTCAGTGCATCTCAGTCTTTTTATTTCAGTACTGTCAGTTCTTGCTCACAAGCTACTTCCCTCAATGATTAAATGCTGATTAATTACTTTAGTACAAGACTCTGTGTATATACTTTCTTATTTGTTACACAATTTTATGTTAGTAGTATTACCATTACTGTTAGTTCCCAATATCATAGCTATAGGAGAATAGTTTAACTGAAGGAAACATTAAATGAATATGAGCTTTTGCTAAAGTTGTAGAGAATTTAAACTGAGGTAATATAGCATAGTCCTTAAGAATAATGAATAGAATTCTATTTTGCATCCTGTGAAGATGCATAATAATGTTATCTAAGTTTACACAATTAACATAATTCTTATAAAACTAGAATTACAGTAACACTTATTAAATATTGTGAATCATACTATATAACAGATGGGGCATTGCCTTAAAGATGCCGAAATATTGGACAAATGTGATGTTATTTGAATATCTTTCATGTGTTTAAATTTTTTTCAGATTTACAGTTTTAATATGTCAGGATAAAGCTAAATGTAATTACTTTTATTCTTTAAAACTCAATGAAGGTAACAAGAACAATAAAGGAAGGGAAAAGCATTCTCTGTCTTTGATAAGATTACTGTTGTTATTTGCTATTGAGTTAAAATCAACCCATAGCTGATCCTCCAGTGGATTTTCAGAGGCAATAATTACTCTGGAGGAGATCGTCCAACATTTTTCCATAGAGCAGCTGGTGGATTCAAAGCCTGTGCCTTCAGTATTGCAGTACAGCATCTTCCCACTAGGCCACCAGACCATCCCACTTGATAGACACTTAAAATATTTATCTACAATAAATAAAAAAGAGTAAATAAACAGAAATTATGGTAGTGAACTAAGAAAAGGCCTTAGGCAGATGAGACAGAGGACAGATGGAAGGATGCTGACTCACAGGCTGCAGAGGGTGATAATTATCAAGATTGCCAAACACTGTGGTTGGCCACTGGCTCAAGTTCCCAAAATCAGCAGTCTGAAGATGATAAGTCAAGGGCAAGTCCAGATGGGAAAAAAGTCAGAGAACTTTACCACATTGTCAACATGTAGTGGATGAAGAAGGCGCTCCTGAAGAAACTCCTCTTACAACTTATTGACTTGTTACATCACAACACATCCTGGAAATATTATATCATATCACAAAATCAAGGTTCATTACATCATTGTTCGCCTACCAAACTACTGCATTACATCATTTCCATGACACAGGGAATCATAATCCAACCAAACTGGCACATAACCTTAACCATCACAACAGTCCATTTGTAAGGCAGTATAATGGAAAAGTTCTCAGTGGTTGTCAAATTTCATCAAGAGATACAGATATAATTAAATATCATATTAATGTTTTCTCATGAGCCATAGAGACCTCATGTTGTCTCAAAACAGATTTATTCTCGTATAGCAAAATACATATGAGGGAACAAATGTCTTGAAACAACAGAATAAATTAAGGCTGTATTTGTTATTTTTTAATTTTTTTCCAGTTGATGTCACAGACTCTACTACATTATTCTCATGTAACTAACGGAATAGGAAACGTTGCCATCCTTCAATAATAAATGCTAAACAAATATCTACAAAGAAATATTAAAACAAAATAGTTGATAAGGAGATGGCAATATAGGAACAAATGAAATTTTTACAATCATTTCTCCATAAAATAAACTGGACCCACCTGGGAAAACACTTTGCAGTCCAGAGGGGAGCAAATGACAGGAAAATATCTTCTAACAGAACAAGAAGGCAAGCAGCCTTAACCCAAGATCACCAGTAAGGTGATAAAATGTCCTCCCTTCCCCCCTTTACATCTATGCCCCTGTTCAGCATGAAGAAGCCAGAGAGTCGGCATCCAGTTCCCAAATCAATAAGACAGCTGATTTAATTACCATCAGAAAATGCTTGTCATTTTCCTGTAGCATCTAGTCCCCACTGGATCCTTTTCATTTCCTTCACCTGCTCCCCCAACCAACCAATTTCTGCAGCTCTGCAACTGCATCCCTGCCCATCCTCACCCTTCTGCCCACAACCCTCACCTTCTTGTACCCCCAATATGTTTTTTCCCAATTAAAAAAAGAAAATAAAAAAAGAGAAAACCTTCTTTAAAACATGAGCTGAGAGTAAAGACTCTAGACCTGTTTTTAAACATGTAAAAGACCAGAAGGTTATGAATGAACTGTTCAAATAAACAAAAGGGAACAATGAAGAAGGAAGTGTTGTCATTTGTTGTTAGGGCCTTGGAGTGGGGTACGACTCGCTGAGACCCTATGAAAAAACAGATCTGAACCATATTCTATCTGTCCCAGTCTAGTAATTTCTGACATACTTGAGCCTATTGCTGCAATTTGATGGAGGGTTTTCCTCCCTTTAGCTGGCCCTTCACCTATCCAAGCATGATGTCTCTTTCCAAGTAATAGCCTCTCCTAACAATGAGATATGTTGCCATATTGACTGAAGCTATGGACAAAAATATCTCACACAACAAATACCTCATATATCAACAACAACAACATAACGAAAGAATTTGAGATAAAGCATTGTTACCTTTGTATCCAAGGAGCACTCAGTATGCACCTTCTCCAAATTATATCATGGTTATGTCATATATTATAAATTGAGGAGGAAAATAGAACTTAAAATATACACACCATATAAAGAACAGGAAAGTGGATAGAAGCCACTGAAATAAAACAAAAAATATAATTTGTGACTGCATCACATGGAGAAGGCTTGGGATTTCTTAAGCCAAAGGAAACAGGCATAGAACAGTTATCATTTAAAAAAAAAAACCCTGCACTCTCTCATCTAGGTACTCCGTCCTTGAGTCTTTCTGACTGTAATACACAGAAAAGGCTGGTGATTTCTTAAGCCACAGGGGAATAGGTGTGGACCAACCACAGTTTCTGGAGAAGAACTGTCACTCTGCTTTGGGGCTCTCCTAAAAGAGAAGCACCAATATACTTGTCCTTCATAGAACATCATCCTCCAATGGGACATTACAGAGTTATGTAGCCTAATATCTGCCATAATGTCCAGGAAGCAGTGAGCTGCCCCAAATATCATGATAAAAGAAAATCCCTTCTCCTAAAAAAGTAGATCCAATGAATACAACTGACACAGAGAATTAGAAGAAATATACTCATGTGGAGTTATTTAAACAGCTAGAGAAGAAGGTGTAAATGATGGAAGAAATGATGGAGGCCATTAAGAAAGTGAATACCACAAGGAACCAGAAGAAATATATCAATGAGGATCAACTTGAACAATTATAGAAGAAAATGCAAAAGATGGAAGAAAGAATTGAAACTATAGATAATAAAGAGGTAAAAGAACTTAAAAATACATCACAAAACAGTGAAGCTACAGCCAACATAATACTGAAAATAACAGAAATCCATGAAAACACAATCCACAAAATTAAGACAAAAATGGCAGAAGTGTCCAACACCCTGCAGGGACAGAAAATATGGAAGATACTCAGTGAGTTGCAAGACAAAAGCCTCAGTGGGAAAATTTTAGGAGAAAAATAAAAGATGAGATATAAAGAAAACATTAGAATCATGTGGGATAACATCAAAAGGAACAACTTACATGTGATTGGAATTCCAGAACATGAGAAGGACAGGAAAGACACTGAAAAAAATTGTGGAAGATTTACTAGAAGAAAATTTTCCTAGGTATTATGAAGAACAGAGTAATCTATATCCAAGAAGCTGAATGAACATCAATAGACTAGCCCCCAAAATAAAAACATCAAGATGTATTGTAGTCAAATTCTCCAAATTAAAAGATAAGGATAGAATACTAAAAGTAGCATGAGAAATACAAAGAGTCATCTACATAGGGGAAGCAGGTTAAGTTATGATTTTTCAGCAGAAACTAAGTGAGCTAGAAGACAATAAGATGGTATACACAGGAAGTTGAATGAAAACAACTGTCAACCAAGGATCCTATATCCAGCAAATCTATCCATCAAATATGCAGGAGAAATCAGGTAATCTACAGAAAAGAAACTTAAGGAATTTGTGAAAACAAAGCCAAACATACAAGAAATTTTAAGGGAAGTCCTTCACACAAAGAAACCAACGGAAATTAGATGGACTATAGTAACCAGAAACAAAAGAAAAAGAAACACAGCAAAACAGTAATGATAAAACCTAGTCTGTCAAAAATCACATTTAATGTGAATGGACTAAATGTGTGAATTAAGAGAAAAAAGAGTAGCAGAATGGATAAGAATCAAAGCACTTCACTATGTTGCCTATAAGAGACACATCTAAGAAAAAAAGACAAATACAGACTCAAAATCAAAGTCTGGAAAAATATATATTAAAAAAGGAGAGGACACAGATAATTTTTATTAAGAAATGATAAAGATTGCATCAAAACAGAAACAGATGAAAATAAGTCAATATCAGAATATTATAAAAAGCTATACTCTGGTAAGTTTGAAAACCTAGAGGATATGTACAAATTCCTTGAAACTCATGCACTACCCATATTGACACAAACAGATGTAAAGCATTTAAACAGACCCATCACCAAAGAAGAAATGGAGCAGGTCATATAAAGACTTCCCCACAAAAAAAGTCCTGGACCAGATGGCTTCATGGCTGAGTTCTACAAAAGAGTCACAGAAGATCTATCACCAATGCTACTTAATTAAAAAAAAAAATAGAAAAAGAAAATACTCACAGACTCATCCCATAAAGCAAGCATAATCATAATACCCAAACTAGGCAAAGATATTACAAAAAAAGAAAACTACAGCTCAGTATCTCTCAATCTCTCATGAATATAGATGCAAAAATCCTTAACAAAATCATGACCAATAGAATCTAACAGCAGGCATATATATATATATATATATATATAT
>NW_006399852.1:11785197-11788803 GCF_000299155.1 Elephantulus edwardii
CATTAACACATTTTGATTACATGTTCAGTCAATTTCATACTGCAAGGTTTGGGAAAAATTTTAAATTTCTTCATTATCATCTCTAGTGTATTGTGGAAGCATATACTTAAATAATAGTCATATTAGCAGCTTTTCCTTGTCTGTGTATTTTTAATATCCTATCATTCACAACATTGTATTTCTGGATAAAACCTGAAATTTACTTTTTGACTATGAATGTAACATCATTAGTTTTCTGGTTTTTATTTCCAGCATACTATAACATGCTTGAGACTTATAGCTATGTACAACAGCCCAAAACTCTGCCCTATCCTGTGCCAACCTTATTGTTTCTGACCCACCTGCGCCCATTACCCTAGTCACTGAATCAATCCATCTCATAAAGGGTCTTCTTCTCTTACACTGTCCCTCCACCCTACCAAGCATGATGTCTTTTTCCAGGGACCTGGTCACTCCTTGCAACTTATCCCAAGTATGTCAGATGACTCTTCAGAATCCTTGTTCCAAGGAACAGCTTGGTTTCATCCCCTATAGGACTTTCAGATGACACAACCTTGCTTGCTGAAAGTGAGGAGGACTTGAAGCACTTGTTGCAGAAGATCAAGGAAGGCAGGCTTCAGGATGGATTGTATCTCAATATCAAGAAGAAAACAAAGATTTTTTACCGCTGGACTGATAAGCAGTGTCATGATGGATGGAGAGGACATTGAAACTGTCAACAGCTTCAACTTGCTTTGATCCACAATTGACACCTTTGGTATAAGCAGTCAGGAAAACAGGAGAGGAATTGCACTGGGAAAAATCTGCAGTTAGAGATCTTTCCAGAATATTAAGGAGTAGTAATGCCAGTTTAAAAACTAAGGTGCATGTGATTCAGGCCATAGTCTTTCTGATTCCTAGCTACGCATCTGAGACATGAACAATGAATAAGGATGACAGAAAAAGAATTGACGCCTTTGAGCTGTGGTGTTGGAGAAGAGCACTGACCATCCTATGGACAACAAAGTGAATGAACAGGTATGTCTTAGAGATGGTGCAGCTAGAGTGCTCTTTGGAGGCAAGAATGATGAGGCTTCACCTCACATACTTTGGTCATGGTGCTAAGAGGTGCTATTCCTTGGAGAGGGATATGATGTTGGGAAGGGAGGATTGGTGGATGAGAGGAAGACCCTCAACAAGGTAGATTGACATGGTGACTACTGCAATGGGCTCCTGTGTATCAGGAAGTGTGAGGATGGTGCAGGACAGAACAGGGTTCAGATCTTTAGTTCATAGAGTCTCTATGAGTCATGCTCAACTTGATGACACCTAACAACAACAACAATGACAGGACGAATTTGTTTACTCTCTTAGTAGTCCATGGTATAGTCAATACTCTTCTCCAGCACTACAGCTAAAAGGCATCACTTCTCCTTCTATCATCGCTAGTCATTGTCCAGCTTTTGGACACATATCAAGTCATTGCAAAGACTGTGGTCTGGATCAGGCACACCAACACTGAAATGGGAGGGGGAAAATGACAATTAAGCAGTAAGAGTTGAGAAATTCCCCAAATTACCAGGAAGTGAATATCAAACTGATTAAAAATTAACAAAATGACACAGGAATTTCAGAATCAAACAGACAAAAACTGAAAATAAGTCTTAAAAAGAGCAAGAGTCAGTTTGCTATTTCATAGAAATTAGCAATATAAGGGGGAGCTCTGGTGGCCTAGTGGCAAGAAGCTGCACTGCAATCCCAGAGGAACACGGTTCGAATCCACCAGATGCTCTGCCGGAGAAGGAGGCGCAATATCCTCCTGTACCAGTCAGATCTGATTTGACGGTACACGCACACAAAATAATAAAAAAAAAAAATTAAAAAAAAATTAAACAAAAAAAAAGAAATTAGCAATATAGTTAAGGTCTGGTTTTTCCTCAGAAACAATGAAGCTATATAAGAATGACAAAAACAGACTTCTGGCTGAAAAACAAGGAATTAGTAAAATATTATACAAAATGGGTGACCCTGGAGGACATTATGCTGATGAAATATTTGAGTCACAAAAAGACCAATACTGTATAATACCACTGTTAAAAAACTAGACTGACATTGGGGATTGAGGTAAATAATGAACACTGCATTGAAATAGATGAGGCAAAGAATTGTTTAAAAGAAATAAATTATTAGGTATGAAAGCAGAGAGTACCAGAGGAAAGTCTATCTGTGTTTCATTGAGTATGCAAAGATGTTTGACTGTGTAGATCATGATAAAATGTGATTGACTCTGAGAAGAATTGGAATTCCAGAACATTTGATTGTGCTTAAACCAAACTTATACTTGGACCAGAAGGCTGTGGTCAGAATAGAGCAAGACAGTGCATAGTTCAAAACCTAGAAGGGTATTCTCCAGGGATCTATCTTGTTTCCATACTGTTTCAAAATATATGCAGAACAGATCATCTGGGAGGCTGGGCTGTATGAAGAGGAATGTGGCATCAGGATTGGAGGAAGACTCATCAACAACCAGGGTTATACATATGATATAACCCTGCTTACTGAAACTGAGGAAGATCTGAAGCTCTTGCAGCAGAAGGTCAAGGACTGCAGCCTTCAATATAGATTGAAGCTCAACATCAAGAAAACAAAGATTCTCAGCACTGGGCCAATTGACAGCATTATGATAGATGGTAAAGAGCTTGAGGTTGTTAACTATTACAAAGGAACTGGAGGACACAGAAGAACTTAATGAAACAACATATGAGCAAGAGCCTATGGTGATAAAGTAAGAAGGTCAGACTGCTTTGAAGGAATTGGTTATGAATAGAACCCCAGGAACAGATGGTATACCAATTAACATGTTTCAACTGACAGATGCTGCCCTAGATGTTCTCACAAAGTTGTGCCAAGAAATCTGGAGAACGACCACTTGGCCAACTGACTGGAAGAAATCTATATTTGTTCCATTCCAAAGAAAGGTGATCCCACAGAGTATTTAAATTATGGAACAATATCATTAACAATATAATGCATGCAAGATTTTGATGAAGATTATTGAAAAACAGCTGGAATAGCACATCAACAGAGAATTACCAGAAGTACAGGCTGGGTTTAGAAGGGATCATGGCACTAGAGATATTGTAGGTAGTATTAGATGGATCTTGGCTGAAAGCAAGGAGTACCAGAAGAATGTCTATGTTTGTTTCATTGACTATGCAATGGCGTTTGACTATGTGGATCATAACTAACTGTGGCTGACTGACTCTGAGAAGAATGGGAACTCCAGAACACTTGATTGTGCTGATGTAAAACCTACATTTGGACCATGAGGCAGTCATCAGAACAGAGCAATGAAACACTGCATGGTTCAAAATTGGGAAGGGTGTACACTAGGGCTATATCCTGTCTCCATACCTTTTCAATCTATATGTAGAACAGATTATCTGGGAGGCTGGGCTCTATGAGGAGAAATATGGCATCAGGAGTGGAAGAAGAATCACCAACAATCTGCGTCATGCAGATGACACAACCTTGCTTGCTGAAACTGAGGAGGACCTAAAGCACTTGCTGTGGACGGTCAGGGACTGCAGTCTTCAGTATGGGTTGAGACTTAAATCAAGAAAACAA
>NW_006399852.1:11790388-11791876 GCF_000299155.1 Elephantulus edwardii
CTTACAACATGTCCAAAGTATGTTAGATGGAGCCGCAGAATCCTTGCCTCCAAGGAGCAGCTCGGTTTAACCCTCTCTAGTATTGAATATACCATGATCTGTCAGGAGAACAAACAGGTTCATCCTAGAGAGAGTGAAATCTGACTGCTCCTTGGAGGAAGGATTCTGAGGTTTCATCTGACATACTTTGGGCATGTTGCCAGGTGGGACTTTGTAGAAGGACATCATGCTTGGAAGCATGAAGGGACAGAGAAAGAGAGGAAGACGACTGATAAGATGGATTGATTTAGTGACTTGGGTAATGAGGGTATGTGTTTCAGAGACAGTAAAGTTGGCACAGGATGTAACAGGTTTCAGGGCTATTGCACATAAGATTGCAATGAGTTTCAAGTCACTCAGTGGCACATAACAACAACAACTGAACATTTTTACATAGGGTTGTTATGAGTTGCAAGGGACTAGACGGCACATAACAACAACAACAACATGTATGACAACAATCAAGAATAAAGTGCATAGCAAAGTGGACTGGGTGGGGGTTAGGAGGAGAAAATCATGCAACAATGAATGAACTTTTTAAAGAGAAAAATGTGCAACCAAGAATAAATGAAAATCCAAGTTTTCTGTAAATGTTTATTAAAATCATAATAAAAATTATTTTAAAAAGCAGACTCTTGAAGGAAAATAATAATATTCACATAGTGTAAAGTCAGGAAAAGTATCTGTTAAAACTTAAGATAAAATAAATTTTCAGATTCAAATAGTAGGAAGAATTTAATGCCGGCACAACTTCATTTCTTAAATGCCACAGAAAGTCTTTCCGACTGTGGGGAAATATTACCAGATAGAGAGAGTACGAAAAGGGCAAATGTGAATGAATATGAAAGAATACAAAGAAGAAATAGGTAAATAGAACAATACTTTTGAAATATTCCAATATTTAATTGGGAGTAATCCAGTAATAACTTTAACTAAATGTCACCACAGCACCAGATCTAGAAGAGATGTACATGGGATTTGGACTTACATCCTCTTAAGCAAGAGATTGACAACAGCATGAGAGACCAGCAGCAGTGTGTAGTGCAAGGCCTCACTGAAGTGACTGGAGATCATATTGAGAGATGGATGGGGAAGAGAGGGTTTGACCAGGTGCAAAGAATGGTGATGTAGCAGGAAAAGGGTAGAGACAAATCACACGCGCTTGGGTGGGTGGGCAGTGAATGTATTGGTTATTTCTGTAAGGGAAGTATCTTTCACCTGCTAGGTAAAAAGACTTGTCCATCAGATATTCTTCTAACAGTGAACATCCAAGTTAAGACGGACTAGGAAGAAGGATTGGCCATCCATTTCTGAAATATAACTGGCATTTGAAAACCCTATATACAGTAGAGTGCATTTAGACTAATACATATGGTAACAGAAGTTGAGCTTTCAAATTTGGAAACACAAATGTTGAGAAACAGTTTTAAGAAGAAATTAATAATTGGT
>NW_006399852.1:11792126-11793316 GCF_000299155.1 Elephantulus edwardii
ACCTGTTAATATTACTATCATTCAAATTTATGCACCTAAAACCAGAGACAAAGAGGAGGAAATAGATGGTTTCTATCAACCATAGCAGTCAGAAATCAATCGAACATGTAACCAAGATGTTTTAATAGTAATGGGTGACTGGATTGCAAAAGGTAGGAATCAGGAAGAGGGATCAGTAGTAAAAAGTATGGACTTGGTGTCAGAAATGAGGCTGGTGATAGAATGATAGAATTCTGTACAATCAATGACTTATTCATAGCAAATACCTTTCATAAGAAATATAAATGAAGACTATACACTTGGATTTCACCTCATGGGCTGCACAGGAATCGATGATATCTGTGGAAGGAATCATTGAAGAAGTTGAAGATCAGCAGTAAAAACTAGGCCAGGTACTGACTGAAACAGACCATCAACTGCTCATATACAAGTTCAAAATAAAACTAAAGATGTTTAAATCATATTCACAGAAATCAAAATTTGATCTTGAGTCCATCTCCCATTAATTTAAAAACCAACTCAGGAATAAATTTGAGGCCTTGAACACTAATAAATGAAGACTAGATAAGCTGTGGAAAGATATCAAGAGTATAGTTCAGTAAGAATGCAAAAAAGTCACTACTAAGAAGGAAGAAGAAGAAAAGAACAAAATGGATATTAGAAGAGACTCTGAATATTGCACTAGAGCACCAGGAAGCCAAAGCAAAGGGAAGAAATCAAGAAGTTAAGGAGCTGAATAGACAATTTCAAAGGGTTGCTCAGGAAGACAAGGCAAAATACTATAAAGAAATGTGCAAGGAACTGGAGTCAGAAAATCAAAAGGCCAAACTTGCTCAGCATTTCTTAAGCTGAAAGAAATAAAGAATAAATTCAAGCCTCGAATTGCAATGCTTAAGGATGGTATGGGCAGGATACTGAATGATTCCAGAAGCATTAAAAATTTATGGAAGTCCACAACCTAAACAGTCTTCTAAGTATCCTGAAAAATCTACAACCAGGAGAATAAAAAAGATGAATGGGACCTTCTAAGAATCAAATCCCTATGCACATCCAAAAACTTCTCCAAGAGGGTAAAAAGGGAAGCCACAGACTGGGAAAAAGTATTTGGTAATGACAAGTCAGATAAGCGACTTCTATCTAGAATTTATAAAATACTTAGCACCACAACAAGATAAAGGTAAATAATCCAA
>NW_006399852.1:11793891-11809441 GCF_000299155.1 Elephantulus edwardii
CTGGATACATTGTGTATACTGCATTGAAACAGATGAGGGAGAGAACAATTTAAAAGTGATATATGATAGCATATTATGGTTTCACAAGAGTCCAGAATTAAGGTTGCATAGTGGAGTGTACTCGGGGCAGGGGGGGCGGTGGGTTAGGGAGGGACTATATACCAATGAAAGAAGTTTTCTTTTAGTTTTCAATGAGAGGCATGAACTGGGGGCGGGAGGGCTGGGCAGGGAGAAAAGTACAACAATGAATGAATGGAAATCCAAAATATCTGTAAATGTTCATTAAAATTAATAAAACAATTTTTAAAAAAAGCAGATGGAAGGAGTATACAGAGTCATTGTACCAAAAATAATTGGCTAACACAGAAGAATTTCAAGACACAACATGTGAGTATGAGGCAATGGTCATGAAGGAGGAAGTGCAGGCTGCTCTGAAGGATTTGACAAAAAATAAAGTCCCAGGAACTGTTGGAATACCAATTTATGTATTTCAGCAAACAAATGCTGCCCTGAATGTGCTCACCAAGATATGCCAAGAAATCTGGAAGACAACTACTTGGCCAACTGACTGGAAGAAATCCATTTTTATTTCCATCCCAAAAATGGTGACCCAACAGAGTGTGGAAATTATTAAAAAAAAATCACTAATATCACACACTAGCAAAATCCTACTGAAGATTATCCAGAAAAGACTTGAACAGTACATTGACAGAGAACTATCAGAAATACAAGCTGGGTTTAGAAGAGGTAGTCGTGCTAGGGACATTATTGCCAATGTCAGATGGATCTTGGGTGAAAGCAGAGAATACCAGAAGAATGTCTATCTGTGTTTCATTGACTATGCAAAGGCATTTGACTGTGTGGATCACAATGAATTGTGGCTAACCTTGAGGAAAAGGAGAATTTCAGAGCACTCGGTTGTGCTTATAAGAAACCTATACGTGAACGAAGAAGAAGTCCTCAGAACAGAGCAAAGAAACACTGTACGGTTCAAAATCAGGAAAGGAGTGTGTCAGGGATGCATCCCTGTACCTTTTCAATCGGTATGCAGAACATATCATTGGGGAAGCAGGGCTTTCTGAGGAGGAGTGTGGCATCAGGATTGAAGGAAGACTCATCAACAAACTTTGATGTGCAGAGGACACAACCTTGCTTGCTGAAACTGCTGACCTGAAGCAGTTGCTGTAAAAGGTCAAGGACTGTAGTCTTCAATATGGATTGAAGCTCAACATCAAGAAGGCAAAGATTCTCACCGCTGGGTCAATTGACAGCACCAAACGGAAAAGAGATTGAGGTTGTAAACAATTACTGTTTGCTCTGATCCACAAACAACACTCTTAACACCAGCAGTCAGGAAATCAAAAGACAAATTGCATTGGGAAAATCTGCTGTCAGGGACCTCTCCAGAGTACTGAAAATCAATGATGTCAAGTCTATATACAAAGGTACGTGTCTAATCCAGGTCATGGTCTTCTCAATTACTTGTTATGCTTCAGAAATTTGGATAATGACAAAGGATGATGGAAGAAGAATAGATGTCTTTGAGTTGTGGTGCTGGAAAAGTGTCTTGAACAGACCATGGACTGCCAAGAAAACAAATAAATTTGTCTTGGAGAGGGTGAAGTCAAGTTTTTCCTTGGAAACTAGGATTTTGAAGCTCCGCCTCATTTACTTTGGGCACGTGGCCAGGAGAGATAGGTCCTTGGAGTAGGACATCATGCTCAGAAGGGTGGACAGACAGCACAAGAGATAGATTGATAAAATAACTGGGGTGATGGGGATTGGTGTTAGTGAGATTTCAGGACGGGGAAGGGTTCAGAGCTGCTGTACATAGGGTTGCTATACATTACAAGTGATTCAATGGCACATAACAACCATGAAATACTATGACAAGTTTGGAAACAGAAGTGGCATCCACTTCCTAAATAACATGGCTCTGGAAACTCTATGAACTTTGATAAATTTCGATAGTTGAAAAGGGGCTTCAAGCCCTTTTGTTCATAGGGTCACTATGAGTCATGCTTGACTCAAAGGCAGTCATCATTATCTTCAACAACATGTTGTAATAAAATCACAAATATTTATCCCCAGAAGAATCAACAATATCATGAGAATACAGTCGTTATGTGCCATCGAGTCACCTGTGAGACTCATAGCAACTCATACAAATGAATTCTGCTCTATCCTGAGCCAGTCTTACTATCTCCAACATATCGATGCTCATCTCAGTTACTGTGTCAATTCATCTCATCCAGAGTCTTCCTCTCCTGCGCTAATCCTCCACTCTTTTCAAGTATGATATCTTCTCTAAAAACTGGTCCCTTCTGGCCACATGCCCAAAGTAGTAAGATAGAGATCCAAGATCGTTGCCTCCAAGGAGCAGACTGGTTTCACCCTCTCCATCACAGACCTGTTAGTTCTCTTGACAGTCCATGGGTTGATCAATACTCTTCTCTAGCACCACAACTCAAAGGTATGAATTCTTCTTTGGTCATTGTCCAGCTTTCTAATGCATAGTAAGTAATTGTGAAGATTAGGGCCTGAATCAGATGTACCTTAGCTTTTAGACTGACATCATTGCTTTTCAGCACTTTCTAGAGAACTCTGACAGCAGCCTTCCCAAGAGCAATTTGTCTTTTGATTCCTTGACTGCTGGTGCCAAGAGTGTTGAATGTGGAGTTGAGGAAGCTGAAGCTGTTAACAACCTCATTCTCTTTTCATCTATCATGGTGCTGCCAACTGCTCTAGCAGTAAGAGTCTTTGTCTTCTGGATGTCGAGTTTCAATACATATTGAAGAATACAGTCCTTGACCTTCTGCAACAAATGCATCAGGTCCTCCTAGGTTTTTGTGAGTAATTTTGGGCCATCTGTATAATGTATGTTGTTCATGAGTTTTCCTCCAGTCCTGGTGCCACATTCCTCCTCATAAAGTCCAGCTTCCTGAATGATCTTTTCCACATAAAGATTGAAAACGTATGGAGTCAAGATGCATCCCTGATATACTCCTTTTCTGATTTTGAACCATACTGTTTTCTTGCTATGTTATGATGACTGCTTCCTGGTCCAAGTATAGGTTATGCATGAGCATAATAAAGTGTTCTGAGAATCCCATTCTTCTCAAAGTAGCCACAATTTGTTATGATCCACTAGTCGTATACCTTTGAGTTCAATTCAAGGCTCTATCAGTAAACAGTGTATTTTTAAGAGACCTGCAGTGGCTACACCAGCATAAGACAAACTAGACTTGTAGTTATCTTTCTATTTTTACAATAATAATCTTTTTTTATTTTCTTAATTTTAATGAACTTTTACAGAGATTTTGGATTTCCATTCATTCATTGTTGCACTTTTTTCCCTGCCCACCCCTCCCCTCCAGTTCTCTCTTCTCTTTGGAAAAAAAAGAAAAGAAAAATTCCTTCATTGGTATACAATCCTCCCATTCGCCCTACCCTTCCACCCCCTGCCCCTAGTACACTTCACTAAACAACCTTCATTCTGGATTCTGGTGATAACCATAATACCCAATTATATATCACTTTTAATCTGTTATTTCCTTCATCTGTTTCAATACAGTATACATAATTTATCCAGTTTTTCTCAGTCTTACCCCAACCCTGATGTCAGTCCCGTTCTATAACAGTGGCATTATGCAGTATATGTCCTTTTATGTCTGAGATATTTCACTCAGCATAATGTCCTCCAGGCATAGTTTAGGACAGGGTTCAGATCACCTATTCTTTGGGTCACCATGAATTATACTCAACTAGACATTGCCTAACAACAAGAAAAAGTGGAATTAGTGAAAATGGAAAAAAAAGCAGAACTCAAGGAGTTAGGAAATAGTAAAACAATAAAGTAAAATGGAGCTAGAAAGTAGCTTTATGAAAAGTTTGATAAAAAAAGTTTGACAAAGTCCCTAAAATCATAAAAGTACTATTAAGAGAAAAAAATTGTGAATATAAAAAATGAACGAAAGAAGAGATAATACAGGTTCTAAATGGATAATAAAAAATACATTATGAAAAGCCTTTTGTAATTATGTAAACTAAATGAATAAACTCCTTAAAATAACTAACTCAGGTACACAAGGACAAATATATAAAACCATTATTATATAATGAATATAAGAATCCAAGGGGCATTGGGAAGGGAGGAAGCAGAGGGATGAGGATGTGCAGGGGAAGACGGGATTAATCATGGGGTTGTACAATTTGATGGGGGGGGGTGAGCAAAATTGGAAGAATCTGTTCTTGAAAACAATGAATTAGAATTTTTTAAATGAACTAGTATTTAAAAATTACAAAAAGGTAAATATTTAAAAAAAGAAAAGTACCAAAATCTGACTCATGAAGAAAAGAAAATTAGAAAAACCTGTTATTGATTAAAATTTCAAGTTCTATTTAAAATCCTTTTTATAAAGAAATTTCCAGGCACAGATCCCTTTACTGTTAAATTCTTTCAAGCATTTTAAAGACATATCAGTCTTCCACACATTCTTTCAGAAAGTAGCCAAAAAATTTCCCAACTTACTGTATGAGGCCCATACACAAATATCAGAAAATATTACAGGACAAGAAAACTACAGATCAATATTCTTCATAGACTGTAAAATCCCTAAACAACATATTAGCCCCTTCCCTTGAGTAATTCTGACCCGTAGTGACTCTTGCATCAAGTTTGAAGGCTGTAGACTTCAATGAGAGGAGATAGTCTCATTCCTCTCCCACAGAACAGCTGGCTGGCAGATAGAAGCTGATGTTTCAGTTAGCATCACAACATCACCAGGGTTCCTGTATTTTATATTAGTGCATTAATTATAGCAGAAAATAATGTATAAATCACTGCCATTAAATTGATCACAACTCATACTGACCTCATGGGACCCTGAGTAGAACTTTTTTCACGGGGTTTCTGAGGTAGTAAATCTTTACAGAAACAGACTGCCGCATTGTTCTGCAGAGTAGCTAACAGATTTGAATCACTGAGCGAAACAAAGTACATTTCAGTACATAACACCTTAAAATCTTATAGAATATGCTAGTTTTAAAAAAAAAACACAAAAAACAAACCCCAAAAACCCCAACACACCACTGAACCATGAAATTAGACAGATGGGATAATGGTGAAAAACAAAGAATGTGCAAAGGACTGAAAAAATACAATCCCCTGAAAACCAAATGCATAGCTATTGAGTCAATTCTGACTCTTAGTGACCATCAGATTTCCAAGTTTGTAAATCTTCAAAGGAGGAGACTGCCCATCTTTTTTCTCACTGGGCAGCTGCTGAGGGTTCGGAGCAGCCAGATCTGTCTGTTTAAAGCCCAACACAGTAGGTACTACACCATATTATGTTCTTATGTGTCAATGAGTCAAAACTGACTCAGAACCGACCATCTAAGGGGTTGTCAGAGGCAGTAAATCATGAGGAAGCAGGTTGCCCATCTTTCTCCTGCAGAGCTGCTCCTGGATTCAAACCATGTGCGTTCAGGTTGGCAGCACAGCTCCTTACCACTAGGCCATCAGAGTGCCAAATGAAGTCCTTAACAACAACAACCAACTGACAAGCCAACAAATATGAAATAGAGGGAAACTCACTGTGGCTAGGGAGATAACAGAAAATAGAGAGGAAAGCATTTACGATGGGACATAAAAGTAGGGACATTGTTCAAAATAATAGGAAGGAAGGAGGAAGAATGTCAGCATTAAGTTGGAAGTAGGAAGAGTTAGAGGGATTAGAAGGAAAGAGAAAAATAGAGACAGA
Organism: Elephantulus edwardii; assembly: GCF_000299155.1. NCBI lineage: Eukaryota > Metazoa > Chordata > Mammalia > Macroscelidea > Macroscelididae > Elephantulus > Elephantulus edwardii. Next base: position 11,799,654 of record NW_006399852.1, read on the forward strand.
GAGTGTGCAGAAGGAGATAGGACCACGAAATTTCCATAGTGATATACAAAGAACAACACAGATGGGATTACTACTGTCATTATTCAAACAGTTATCTAATCATATGAAATATTTGCATCAGATGGAAATTCACATTCTGCTTCCACTAACTAACCCTGGAAGGCTACTCAGCTTCTGCATCCTTGGTATAAAATTGGTAAGAGAAGAATACCCATCTTATGGGTAGCTACAGGAGTAAATGAGGTAATGTATACACATTGCTTTAAACAGACCCTGGAACATGGATGGAGCAAGCCCTTCTTTAATTTTCATTTTAATGTCACGTTGAGGAAAGACTGAGCCAAAGTACAGAAATAGAAAAAAAATTTGTTTTGAGAAACACTGAGATTTTTCTTTCCCTGGATGACCGAGTGTGAAGTGAGAGAATCATCTATTAAGACGGAAAGTGCCAGAAACCAAACCCTTTGCTGCAGAGTCAACTACTCACAGTAGACAGAGAAGGTCTGCTCCATCAAGTTTCCGAAGTTGTAAATATTTGTGGAAGCAGACGCCTACATACTCCTCCCTATGGAGAGGCCAGTTGGTGTGAACCACCCATCTTTCAGTTAACAGCCCAGTGACCCACCAGGGTTCCTTAAAATGGAAAATTAGAAGGTTGTATTTGGCAGTGCAGGCTAAGTAGACTTTGTATTTCATCCTAACCCCATTCATGGGAATATCTGAGTAAAGTTGGGGAGTTACTAGAAAAAAATTTAACTTAAGAAAAGTGCTCTAGCTGTCCAAGAAGTGGATTGAAAGTTTTAGAATGTTTATTGCAATAGTACTGGTAGGAAAATTCACGATATTTTTTGGTGAAAATTAATGTTTAGAGACTTTCCAAATAGAATTGAAGAAAATGGGATTCTGAAGGGAAGATGACTCTGCGGTTTGTATCTAAATAAAGATGATTTTCATTTCAAAATGAAATGAAGTATAAGCACTCTTTTCTAGAAAAGATAAGCATCTCATCTATAATATTGAGGTATTGTTATGTGCCATAAGTGGCCTTGCCTCACAGTGACCCCATGTACAATAGTTCTGAACCTTGTCCTATATGATGTTCTTCTTTCTAGATATAAAATGCCAAATTTCCTCTGAAACTTCCACTCTAATTTAGGGAAGTCATTTAACTTAGGTTCAGAGGACTCATTTTTATGTGAGAGTTGTAAAAGAAAAATGGATTAGAGGGAAACAGAGAGACAGTGTGTTCAAGGACAGTGGACCACAGAATTACTACATTGATATGAGGACAAAGAACTGCATAGATAGGACTCTTACTGTCAGTCATTCTTCAAACAATACACTAGTTACAAAAACAATTTGCACAAGAAGCTACTATCTGCTTCAGAACTTCCCTTTCTTGAAGCCAAAGGTAGCTTTTACGATTTCTCCAGTATTCAGGGAACATAATTTGTTTTTATGAAGGAAGGTAATTGTCCTTCTCTTTCCTCATTGCTTCATTCCAGAATTAAATGCTGTATTAACTAACTTGCCCCACCTTTAGGCAAACCTGCATTTTAATCAGTAGGATAAAGGAGCTTCAGAGAAGCTCCTTACAAACTATCCTCTGCATGCAAAAGAGATGGTGAAACATTTATAAATACTGTCACAGTGCAAGGTAGTATGTAGAAGATAAAAAGAAAATGGTGATTAATACTGTACATGTTTTAGTGGAGAGAGACATGGTCTGTACTTAAGCCTGGACACACAGGAAAGACTTCAGGAAGTGGCATTCAGTTGGCTCTTAAAAATGGAAACTTTTATGTTTAACTTACCCTTAATAAGTTTTTTATATTTCTTTTCTCTTGTATCTCTATAACTACTCCTCAGATACAGACTTCCAGGTCTCTCAAGGTCTATTTTTTTCTCTCTCCATGTCCTCTCCAACTCTCTAGAGAGTTGAACAATCCATCATAGAGTTGGACAATGACTAAGGAGGATAGAAGGAGAATTGATGCCTTTGAGCTTTGGTGCTGGATTAGAGTATTGAGAATACCATGGACTGCTAGGAAAACAAAGAGATTCATCCTGGAAAGGGTCAAACCAGGTGACTCCTTGGATTCTGAGGCTCTGTCTAACACACTTTGGACATGTTGTAAGGAGGAACTGGACCTTGGAGAGGGACATCATGCTTGGAAGGGTGGAGGGACAGCACAGGAGGGGAAGGCCCTCTCTCTATGAGGTGGATTGACTCAGTGACTGGAGTAATTGGGATGGGTGTATCTGAGACAGGGCAATTGGCACAGGATAGAGAAGAGTTTAGGGCTGTTGTACTTAGGGTCGCTATGAGTCGCAAGCAACTCGATGGCACATAACAACAACAACCATGTCCTCATCAAAGTGGATTGCCAACCAAAATGATAGGGAGGATATGATAAGCAGTTAGAACCAGAAATGCTACAGCTTTACCTTCTTCCCTGATATTGTAGTTTAGCATCTAGGTTACTGTACACTAATGTTCTAATTTCAGGAGTTTATAATGATTGTTGTTGTTAGATACTTTTCAGTCACTTCTGGCTCATAGCCACTCTTGTTGTTGTTAAGTGCCATCGAGTTGAGTATGACTCAACAGAGACCCTATGAACCGTTTTATCTCCTCATTGCTGTAGCCATTTTGTCAATCCATCTGGTTGAGGTTCTTCCTATCTTTTGCTGACCTTCACCTTTCTAAGTATGACATCCCTTTTCAAAGAATAGCCTCTTCTAACAATAAGCCCAACGTCAGTGACATAAAGCTGCAATATCCTCACCTTTAAGGAGCACTCTATACTTTCTCCAAGACATATGTCTGCATTTCTTTGGAAGTCCAGGAGACATTCAGTACTCTTCTCCAACACCACAACCCAAAGGTATCAATCTTTCTTCTCTCATTCTTATTGTCCCCAACTCAAAAGCATCAATCTTTCTCTTCTCATCCTTAATCATTGTCCTGCTCTCAGATAAACAGCAGGTGATTTCCTGTTGTTGTTATGTGCCATCATGTCGCCTGAGACCCATAGCAACTCTATGCACAGCAGCTCTGAAACCTGCCCTGTCCTGAGCCAGTCTCACTAATTCCCTCACTTATTCCGACACATCAACCCCCTTTGCTCCAGTTACTATATCAATCTCTCTCATGCAGTGCCTTACTCTCCTGCTCTGTCCCTCCATCCTTTCAAGCATGATGTCTTTCTCTAAGGACCGGGTCTTTCCTGGCCACATGCCCAAAGTATGCAAGATGGAGCTTCAAAATCCTAGCCACCAAGGAGAAATTTAGTTTCACTCTCTCCAAGACAAACCTCTTTGTTTTCTTGGTAGTCTATGATATGTTCAGGACTCTTCTCCAGTACCACAATTCAAAGGCATTGATTCTTCTGTCATCCTTAGTTATTGTCCAGCCAGCTTTCTGAAGCATAACAAATAATTACAAAGAGCATAGCCTGGATCAAGAGCATCTTAGTCTATACTGACATTGTTGCTTTTCAGAACTCTGGAGAGGTCCCTGACAGCAGTTTTTCCCACTGACAGCATATTTTCCCAGTGCAATTCAACTTTTGATTTCCTGATTGCTGGTGTTAAGAATGTTAATTGTGGAGCCGAGCCAGTTTTAATAACAACCTCAATCTATTCTCCATCTATCATTGTGCTGCCAATTGACCCAGTGGTGAGAATCTTTGCCTTCTTATTGTTGAGCTTCAATCCATATTGAAGACTGCAGTCCTAGACCTTCTTCAGCAAGTGTTTCAGGTCTTCTTCAGTTTCAGCAAGCACGATTGTGTCATCTGCAGAATGTAGGTTGCAGAACAGATCATTTAGGAAGCAGTTCTTTTCTTTCAATGGTGATTCCTAGGTACACCAAAACCAAACATGTACAAGTCCTACGCCATTCCCACAATTATTGCTATGCTAGAGCCCACTCTTCCTTCCAATCCATCTCGTCGAAGATCTTCCTCTTTTTTTCACTGATCCTGTGCTTTACAAAACATGATGCCCTCCTGGAACTTATCCCTTGTGATAGCATGTCCAAAGCAGTTGAAATCTCTCCACCTTTACTTTTAAGAAATATTCTCACTGTACTCTTTCAAAACAGATATATTCTTTGACCTGAAAGTCCCTGGAATATTCAGTATTCTTCACAGATACCATAATTCAAAGGCATCAATTCTTTACATTCATATGAAGCAATTTTTAAAAAAATAACAGGGCTTGAAAAGTAGCACCTTAGTTCTTAAAATAACATCTTTCCTTTCTAACTTTAAAGAGATCTTCTTCAGTAGATCCAATATGTATTTATTGTTTGACTTCTTGACTGCATGGATGCATTTATTGTTTGGCTTCTTGACTGTATGAATGATAATTGTGGATACAAATAAAATTAAATCCTTGAGAATATCAATCTTTTCTGCATTGAAGGTGTTGTATGATGTTACTTACTGGTCCAGTTGTGAGGATTTTTGTTTTCTTTATGTTGAAGTGTAATCCATGCTGAAAACTATAGTATCTGATCTTCTTCAGGAAGTGCTTCAAGTCTTCTTCCCTTTCAGAAAACAAGATAATGCTACCCACATATCAAAGGCTATAAGTAAGTCTTCCTCCAATCACATTCTCTAGACACATGATGCTGCCATATTTTTAAATTTCATATTATTTGCTTAGCATATTGGTTGAATAAATATTGTGAAAGGATATTCTTGATCTAAATTATGTTGCAACCTCGTTTCCTTTGTGAATTACTGCCTTTGGGTCCATGTCCATGTTCTATAACATCATAAAATCAAGGGGATTCTATGAGCACAATTAATAATTAAATTCTATGAAATTTATTCCCATTCATTTCAATGCTATTGATAATTTGTTATGGATCACACAAATACCTTTGCTAAGTCAATAGAATATAGGTGAATGTCTTTAAGTTATTCTCTCCTTTCAGCTAAGATCAAGCTGATATCAAGGAGTGTTGTCTCCTATTCTATGTTCTCTAAATTAGACTCAACTCTGTGTCTACTACTTAATCTGTAGCTACATTGAAATAATGCAAAATAGTATGCAGCATAAAAATGTTTGAATAGCAGGTAGACCTTGACTTCTTTGCCATCTTTAAAAAGGTCAAAGGAGAGCGTCATCTCATTATTGTACAACGTGGTAATGGCAAATGTAGGCCAAAACAATTTTATATGGATGTGAAAAAACACAACTAAAGACGTCTTTCCTTGAATTCTGGAGAGAACACTACATTGAAGGAAAGCGTCCTTTATGTACATCCGGGGTGTAGGTTGTTGTTACGTATCTTCAAGTCAGAGCTGACTAGGAGTTGACCCTCCAGTTGGTTCTCAGAGGCTGTAAATTTCACAGAAGGGCACTGCTTCTCTTTCTCATGGAGAGCAGCTGGTGGATTCAAAGTACTTAACTCTGTGTTGGGAGCACATTTCTTTACACTTTAGGCCACGAGAACTTCCTGTCCAAGGTGTCTAGAAACGAATTACAATTGAATTTTAAACATGTGAAAAATCAAAAGATGAAGTTGGCAGCCACATAGCACATATACTACTTCCAAGTCATTATTGAATTTCTCCTTGAAATATCTCCTTGATTGTATGAAATGAATACATTGATAAGTGCCTGAAATTCCACTAAAATTGTTTATTGTTTCTACACTTGAGTTTAATAAAGATGATTTTCCAAAGAGTTCCCCTAAATGTGGTTTCAATCAAGTATATTTTTATTTTATTTTGTTTACAGGAAACTGTAGACCACCTGGATTTCATCATGGCATTTGTGTCTCTGTATGCATTTTAAAGTTGATGCCTAATATTGAGTTAATAAATGGAATGAATACCTAATATGTCCCCCTGAAGGTAGGAGTTTTTAACAAAAATGTTGAGAACAACATGTGGCTTTTAAGTTTATTATGCATGCAAAACAAGGAACTGGTGGGTGGTCAGGACAATGCAGTGGCTACAATGGAAGCCAGAGTATTTGAAAAACTCTTTGTGGAAAACACTATGTGTACATTTAGAGACAAAAACATGTAATGCCTTCTATTGGGCAATGAGTTTCTATTCTTGTTTACAGCTTCTTAATGTAGCCTTAAGTACATTTAATGTTCTCTTAGAACTTAGATCTCAGTTCTTGGTTTGAATTAAAAAGTAAAGAAGGACAATCAAATGTAACATTTAAAAAGGCATAAACTGCTATTGGTCTAAACTTTTAAATCAATAAAATGAATTATGGACGAAAGTTGTTGTTACTGTTAAATGCTGTCGAGCCACATGTGACTCATAGCGACCCTATGCACAACAACTCTGAACTCTGCCCTATCTCCTGAGCCAATCTCACTGTTATCAAGGCAATTTTGATGTGACACGTACATGTCAAATCTGAATTTGAGGGGAATAAATCACCAGGCCTTCCTTCCAATCCACTTCTGAGTATACTCAAACTGGCAAACTTCTGTTTTCTAAGTGAGCTAATTATTTGCACCATTCCTAAATTAGAAGTATTTTCTTTAAAAATAAGAGTATTGATCTGGATGTAGGCAGTCACCCAATATAATCCTACCTGGCGACAAAGACATGGAATCTGTGAGCTGTTACTTACATTTTTTTTGCTTCTCTGATTGGTTATCTATATTCATATGTAAGTTAAAGAAAGGAGTCATTATTTTGACTCTCTTCTCTTCCAAGCTAAAATAGAAGATGAAATCAGTTTTGTGAACGCTTCTGATCAGCAGAGGTAGGTACTGTTAGCAAAATTGTGACCTGTATTGATGCCATCAAAAGCAGATAGGAGTACATAGAATCACTGTACCAAAAATAATTGGGTAACACAGAAGAATTTCATGAGACAGCACATGATCAAGAAGTGATGGTGATAAAGGAGGAAGTTCAAGTTGCTAAAAAATAAAGGCATTGAAATTGATGGAATAACAACTGACATATTTCAAAAAACAGAAATAGCCTTGGACATGCTTACCAGGTTGTGCCAAGGCATCTGGAGAACAGCTACTTGGCCAACTGTCAGGAAGAGATCCAAATTTATTCCCATCCCCCAAAAGGTAATCCAACAGAATGTGGAGATTACAGAACAATATCACCAATATCAAAGTAAAAATTTGCTGAAGATTATCCAAAAACAACTGAAACAGTACATCCACAGAAAACCGCCAGCAATACAAGCTGTCACTACAGACGTCATTGCCAATGTCAGATGAATCTTGGTGAAAATCAGAGAGTACGAGAAGAATGTCCATTTGTGTTTTATTGACCGTGCAACGACTTTGACTATGTGGTTCACAGCAAGTTGTGGTTAACGTTGAGAAGAATGGGAATCCCAGAACACTTGGCTGCACTCATGTGAAACCTATTCTTGGACCAGGAAGCAGTCATTAGAACAAAGCAAGGAAACACTGCAGGGTTCAAAATGAAGGAAGGAGTGTTTTAGGGATGTGCCCTTTTTCTACACCTTTTCAATCTATATGCAGAAAAGTTCATTTGGGAGGTTAGATTCTGCTTTGGACACGTTCTAGGTGAGACTACATACCTCACTTCTTTAATTTTTCCAATGAAGTCCCTATTACTTGCCTGGCCTTTCCCGCCACCCCCACCCCCGTCTTCCACCATTATTTCCAGATTAAGAAGGTAGCAATGAAATGCTAACTCGTCCAAGAAACCTCCCCTAATTTACTTACTGAACCCTCACAGTACTTAATCTCTTTGGACATTCCCCCTCCACACCCTATTTTATACTGTATTAGCCCTAATGTTCCAATCTGACCATATTTTTTAAATTACTATTTTATTATTGTGGGTGTGTGTGTGTGTACCATCAAATCGGATCTGACTGGTACAGGAGGAGATTGTCCCTCCTTTCCGGGCAGAGCATCTGGTGGATTTGAACCGTGCACCTCTGGGATTACAGTGCAGCTTCTTGCCACTAGGCCACCAGAGCTCCCCCCAATCTGACTATATTAATCTTGAAGGTTGGTCTAATCTTATTCAGCTCTGAAATCACTGAAATATCTTGTATTGTACCATGCACAAAGTAGGCACTATATGGTTAAATTAAAAAAAAAAATCCAAGGCTCATGAAGCAATAAGTAAAAATAATACTATATAATGAATTGTTGTGTACCATCAAGTGGGGACCAACCCATAGTTGACCCTCCAGCAGTTTTTCAGAGGCAGCAATTGCTCCTGAGGAGATTATCCATCATTCTCCACGGAGCAGCTGGAGGATTTGAATTACATGCTTTCAGGATTGCAGAGCAGATTCCTATCAATAGGCTACTAGAGCTCCATAAAATGAGTTGTTGTTGTTGTTGTTAAGTGCTGTCGAGTCATAGACGACTTAGTGGCCCTATGAACTAAAGACCTGAACATTTGTATAGCTTTCATCATTTCTCCAAGTTTATAGAATTTCCGGAGGCAAGCTATTACGGAAGTGGATGCCACTCCTGCTTCCAAGCTTGTTTTAATCGTGGAGTTACACCAAATACTGTCCATTATGGGTAACCATTATCACATTTACCACATCAGGTTCACAGTGGCATCCCAGCAACCATGAGTTACCTCTACAGCAAATGGACAGACCAGTGCTATACCACTTAGAAGAATGTTTGACCAAAACCAATTAAAACCAGGCCTGAGGGCTGCAGATTAAAATCATCCACCTTTGACTTGGTAGCATAACTTTCTATCCACCAGGCCCGCAGAGCTCTCTCTATGTTGGTGGTGTAAGAAATATAAATTAATGGCCCAGGTAGAAATAATACAAGTGTTTTTTAAAAAGCAAAAGCCATAGGCAGAACTAAAGAAGTGTCATGAAAAGGAAAGGAGATGAGTTAGAAATTTAAAGGAAGTGTCAGAACTGACCCATAGCTGACCCTCCAGCAGGTTTTCAGAGGCAGATGATCACAAAGGAGAAGATTGTCCATCCTTCTTCCATGGAGCAGTTGGTGGATTTGAACCACATGTCTTTGGGATTGCAGCATAGCTTTTTACCACTAGGCTGCTAGAGCTCCTGAAGGGAGCTAAGAGAAAAGGAACAGGCATAAAGGCAAAGTAAGAAAGATCCATAACAGGAAAAATTAGGAGTAGTGAAATGTATCCTGCTAGAGTAGAATATTCAATCTTAGAAGAATATCTGATTTTTAGAAACTATTTAAAATGTTATTTTGCATACCTAATTTGACCTACATTGATGCCATCACAATATTGATGACAACAGCAAATAACATATTCTAAGTGCAAAGTATTGTTCTAAATGTGTTCTACTCATTAAGCATCTGTTGTTTGTTGTTAGGTGCCCTCAAGATAAGTACAGCTCACAGTGACCCTATGAGGAGCCATTCTGGAACCCCCCTATCCTATGCCATCCTCATCATTTCTGACACATTATAGCCCATTGTTGAAGTCATGGGGTCAATTCATGTTGCTAGGTTTTCCTCTCCTTTGCTGACACTGTTTCTCCAGGCATAATGTCTCTTTCCAAGGAATAGCCTCTTCGTCTAGGTATGGATTCTGTATGCAAAAAAAAACCCACAAACAACAACAACAACAAAAATCCCAAAAACAAAAAAACTAAGGGGAGGGGAACACAATTTTAACAATTTGTTGTCAGGGACCTCTACAGAGTTGTTGTTGTTGTTGTTATGTGCCATCGAGTCGTTTGCGACTCATAGCGACCCTACGCACAACAGCCCTAAACCCTGCTCTATCCTGCACCAACCGCACTGCCTCTGACACACCCATCCCGATTACCCCAGTCACCGA
>NW_006399852.1:11812101-11813564 GCF_000299155.1 Elephantulus edwardii
GCAGACTAAAGTTGTTAACAATCTCAATCTCTTCACCATCCATCCTGATGCTGCCAATTGGTCCAGTGGTGAAAATCTTTGTCTTCTTGACATTGAGCCTCAATCCATATTGGAGGCTACAGTCCTTGACCCTCTGCAGCAAGCATTTCAGGTCCTCCTCAATTTCAGCAGGCAGGGTTGTGCATCTGCATAACACAGATTGTTAATAGATCTTCAACCTATCCTGATGCCACACTTCTCCTCATAGAGCCCAGCCTGTTGGAAGCATATGCCATAGACTTCCAAAAAATCAAACATATATGTTATGGAGAAAGTACAGACAGAGTGCTCCTTGAAGGCAGAGATGATAAAGCCTCATCTCATATACTTTGGGTATGTTGCTAGAAGAGGCTCTACTTTGGAGAGGGACATCATGCTTGGAAAGGTGGAAGGTGTAAAAAGAGAAGACTACTTTCAACAAGTTGGATTGACACAGGGACCAAAACAATGGGCTCTAGTATGTCAGAACTGATGAAGACAACAGGATAGATAGAGTAAAGAACAGAGTTCAGATCTGTTGTTCATAGGGTCACTATGAGTTACACTCGACTCAACAGCACCTAACAAGAAAAAGAAGAAGTTCAAATGTATGGTGAAAAACAGTAAAACAAGTCAATGAGATATTTTAAAAAATAACAAAGACCAGAAAACCTTGAGTTTATCCTATTTGAATTTAGAGATCATTTCATTAATAGATTTGTCCCAATTAATGCTAATGAGCAAAGATCATACTAGTTGTGAGAGGACACCATACATGAAAGAAGCAAAATATCATTGAACCGAAATGAAATACTAAAGGGATGTCAGAGCAGACTCTGAAACATGCTATGGAACGTAGAGAATCTGGAGCAAAAGAAGAAAAGAGAACGGAACCAAAGACTTTAAAGGTCAGTTTGAGGAGATGAAGTCAAATATTATCATGAACTGTGCAAAGATGTGGAGTTAGACTTCAATCAAACGGAAAGAACTGAAGAAGAGTTCAAGACTCAAGTGACAACAGCCAACCATTGTGGATAGCAATCAAAGCTACCAAAACATACCTTTATATCAAAATCCGTATTAGTGTTTGACTAAACAAGGGACAAAGTGACACAGAAATGCAACCATCAACTGTAGCTAATCAGAATTTCTCTCCCTAGGATTTCAAATTTTTAGTATAACATTATAGAAAAGGTTGCAAGTCATGCTCTCTAATCCTGACAGTTCAGTGAGGAAGGTAACACCAGTTTCTTTTTTTGTTTTTGGAAATGCTTGACTTCTACAACCCATTGGAAATATTTGATTGCTTAATTGTTGTTTCCTAGTACTTATGCTTCCACTTCAATTTTTTTATTTGACTTAAATTCTTAAAAAAATAAAACTCCCTTTTTCTTTCAATTGTCATTCTGTTACTTCTTGTTGTTGTTGTTAAGTGCTGTTGAGTC
>NW_006399852.1:11814684-11815847 GCF_000299155.1 Elephantulus edwardii
CTGTCCTAAGCCAGTCTCACTGATTCTGACACATCCACCCCATTACCCCAAGTAGTGTCCTCTCAACCAGGGACTGCCTCTCCTGTGCTGTCGCTCCATCATTCTGAGTATGATGTCCTTCTCTAAGGGCTGACTGGTCCTTACTGGCCACATGCCCAAAGTATGCTTCAAAATCCTAGCCTCCAAAGAAAAACTTGGTTTCACCCTCTCCAGACAGACCTATTCATTTTCTTGGCAGTGGTGTTATGTTCAAGACTTTTCTCCAGCACCACAACTCATTGATTCTTCTGTCATCCTTAGTCATTTTCCAGCTCTCTGATGCATAACAAGTAATTGCAAAGACCACGGCCTGGATCAGGAGTAACCTAGTTTATTTAATCTAAATTTTGTTTTGTTTTAGCAAAGAAATCAAATGCTAGAATAGAGTGGCTTTGATTACCTAAATAAAAACAGAGATTTAAAGACCAAGCCCCTGATTTCAAATCCCAGAATCCTCCCACTTATGTCTCATAACCTCTTTGCCATCAGATTGTCTAGCTGATTTGGGCTTTAAATTATGGGCTATCAGTATCTTGATCTCAAGGGATGAGGCTTGCAAATCTGGCAGGGGAAGAAATAATTGTGCTTCAACTAGAATGTTCATTTCAAAGTCAGGGCTTTTCTTTGCTTATCTTCTTTTCTTTGTGGTTTCCAGAGCACCTGAATCAAGTGCAAACACAAAGGCAAGCAACAAAATATCTGTTTGGCATTTACAGTAAGAGCCTGCCTCCTCAAGAGATGTGGAAAGATGACGGTTAGAGTACAGCATTCATAATTCTAACCACTTAAAGGAGAGCCCCTTGCTTGTCAGGGCAAAAAATCAGCTGCATCTCTTTGATCAACTTCCTTCCCACATCAAGTTGAATTTGTGAACATCTGGGAACCACCTTCTCAACTGTTCCAAGAATTTATCTGTATGTTACATGGAAATGTTGGGTCTTGGTCAAAGGCATCTTTGAGGCTAGATTTTGAAATGTGTAATTCAAAACCTCTTAATTAGGTGAAATTGTACACAAATCCACTCAAGCTTACCAAAATATTTATAAAAGGACATGGTTTAAAAATAGTCATAAAAGCACTTCCAAAAAAAAGTGTTATCTCCATGCTTTGTCATTAAGACAGAG
>NW_006399852.1:11815947-11820543 GCF_000299155.1 Elephantulus edwardii
TTAATTTGGATACTTAGTTTTAGAAAACTATCAGAAAACATGGACTTGGTGACATAAATGAGGCTGCGGTTAAAATGATAGAATTCTGCACAATGATTTATTCATTGCAAATACATTTTATAAGAGACATAGATGCAGACTATATATATGGATTTCACTTGATGGTATGCACAGGAATGAGATTGTCTACATCTGTGAAAAGAATCAATAGAGAAGTTCAGCACCAGCAGTGAAAAGTTGGTCAGATGCTTATTGATGAACATCAACTAGTCACAGTCAAGTAGGAATTAAAGCTAAATAAAATAAAATAATACCCAGAGAAATCAAAATTTGATCTTTAATCTATTCTCCCTGAATTTAAAAATCAACTCAGAAACAGGTTTGGGGCCTTGATCACAAATGAACAAAGACCAGATGATCTGAGGGAAGAATATCACCTATGAAGAATACAAAAAGTCATTACAAAGGAGGAAGAAGAAAGGATCAAAATGGATAACAGAAGATATTCTAAATATTGCATATTACATGAGAGCACCTAGAAGCCAAAACAAAGGGAACAAATTAAGAATTTAAGGAGCTGAATAGAATATTTCAAAGGGCAGCTTGGGAAGACAAGGCAAAGTATTATAATGGAATGTGCAAAGAGCTGAAGTTGGAAATCAAAAGTGCTTAACTCACTTGGCATTTCTGAAACTAAAGAACAAAGTTAAGCTGCGAGTTACAGTGCTTAAGGTTGCTATGAAAAGAATATTGAATGATTTGAGAAGCCTTTTAAAAAGATGGAAAGAGTATACAGAGTCACTGTACCAAAAAGAATTGGCTGACACAGAAGATTTTCAAGAAAAAACATATGATTAAGAGGCAATGGTGATGAAGAAGGTTAGGCTGCTCTGAAGGATTTGGCAAAAAATAAAGCCATAGGAATTGATGACATACCAATTGATATGTTTCAACAAACAGATGCTGTCCAGGAAGTGCTGACCAGGTTGTACCAAGAAATCAGGCAGACAACTACCTGGCCAAATGACTGGGAGAGGTCGATACCTATTCACATTCAAAAAAGAAGTGACCTACCAGAGTGTGGAAATTATTGAACAATTTTACAAATATCACATGCTAGAAAAATCCTGCTGAAAATTATCCAGAAATGACTAGAACAGTATACTGACAGAGAACAACCAGAAATGCAAACTGGATTTAGAAGAGGTTGTTGCACTAGAGACATTATTGGCAATGCCAGATAGATATTGGCAGAAAGCAGAGAGTATGTCTATCTGTGTTTCATTGACTATGCAAAGGCATTTGACTGTATGGCTCACAACAAATTGTGGCTAACCTTGTAGAAAATGGGAATCCCAGAATACTTGATTTAGCTTACGTGAAACTTATATTTGGACCAGGAAGAAGTCCTTAGAACAGAGCAAGAAAGCACTGCATGGTTCAAAATAGTGAAAGAAGTACATCAGGGATGCATCTTATCTCTAAAGTTTTTCAATCTATATGCTGGACAGATCCTTCTGGAAGCAGAGCTTTATGAGGAGGAATGTGGCATCAGGATTGGAGGCAGGATCATCAGCAACCTATGTTATGCAGATGATACAACCTTGCTTGCTGAAACTGAGCAGGATCTGATGTACTTCAATATGGATTGAAACTCAACATCAAGAAGACAAAGATTCTTACTACTGGTCCAACTGGCAGCACGATGATAGATGGAGAAGAGATTGAGATTGTTAACAATTGCAGCTTGTTCAGCTCCACAGTCAACATTCTTGACACCAGGAGTTGGAAAATCAAAAGACAAATTACACTGGAAATATCTCCTGTCAAGTACCTCTCCAGAGTACTGAAAAACAATGATGTCAGTCTAGAGACTAAGGTATGCCTAGTCCAGGCCATGGTCTTTGAATCAAAGAACATCAAAGAGCTGGACAATGACTAAGGATGATAGAAGAAGAATTGATGCCTTCGAGTTGTGGTGATGGAGAAGAGTCCTGAAAATACTATGGACTTCCAAGAAAACAAATAGGGGAGATGCTGCAGCAAGCCACAGCAGTGAACTGGACAGCTGGAGTTCAAGTGAGAGAAGTAAAAAACAACTGTCAGCATGCACGAGGAAACTGTTTGCTGACACTACACAGGTGCCGGGGAGGTGTTTGCTGGTGCCACACAGACGTTAGAGAGCTGTCGATACACACATTGAGGAACAACACACTGGGAAGCAACATGCTGGAAATTGACAAGCCAGGGAGCAATGCTCCAGGGCAAGCAGGAAAGCTGGAATCTGATTGAGTGTGAGCCCAGAACTCCAGTTCCATCATTGCTGGCCCATGCCTGAAACTCTGGTTCAGATGCTACCAGCCTGCACCCAGAATGCCGTGCCCAAAACACACCAGGGGTGATGCTACAACTTGAGTGAGGTACTTTGTGAAGGGTCACTGCTCTTTGACTGGATCACATCGGACCTCTTCAGCTCAATCAGAAGGATTGAACTGGAGCTTATTCTTAAAGGGAGAACCAAGGATTCCTGGTTTTTCAGTCAGGTCTCTGTGCCCTGACTTGTGTCTCTTCACATCTAGTCTGTCAACTGCATTTAGCCGAGAGCACCATGGGCTATCCTAGATGCTACAGTTGTCTGACAGAGGAGTCTGTATCCACAGACCTCTTCTCTATCAAACTGAAAGAAGTCCAGGCAGGATAGCTTCCTTATCCTTTTCTGGACTGGTGAATTCAGATCAAGAGCCTGCTATCAACTCAGACATGAAAAACTCTACCCACAGCAATGTCACATAGGAAGCAGGCTGCCTCACACCTTATACAAGCCCAAAGCAAGATGTCACCCCCCAAAAAGTGAGAGAGTATCAATGAATTTTCTGAAGGGAGAAAGTCTGATGAAACTTTCTCACCCAGAATTTAAAAGAAAAATTATTGAATATTTTCAATGTGTGGAAGACAAACTTGAAGAATTACAGGAGACCAAAGCAAAAAACAGGAGAAGCTTAAAAAAAAATCCAAAACAATGCAGATAAAACAAACGAGGCATTAGAAGCTCTGGAAAAATAAGAAACCATAATACAAAATATGAGGACATACGTTTCAAATGCTGTCAACATGATGGAGGGTCACATGAACAAGATTGAAGAGATGGAGCACAGAACCAGTGAAATAAAAGATAGAATTGTCACCACTGATCTGCTAGAACAAAAAGTAGAATCAAAAGGAAAATAAAAAGAAGAAAACCTAAGAATAATGTGGGACATCATCAAAAGAAATAACGTGCATCATTGGAATCCCAGAATAAGAAGAAGCAAGTAAAGGCAATGAGAAACTTGTGGAAGAATTACTGTAAGAAATTTTCCCAGGCATATTAAAGAATAAGAAAATATATATTCAAGTAGTGGAGAGAACACCATACAGAACAGACCCCAAAAGAAAAGACACATTATAGTCAAATTTGCCCTAACAAAAGAAAAAGAGATAATTCTGAAACCAACAAAGGAGAAACAAAGAGTAACCCATAAGGGAGAGTAAAGAAAATAAAGTGCTAATTTCTCAGCAGAAATTATATGAGAAAAAAAAGACAATGGAATGACACACATAGAACACTCAAAGAACACAACTGTCAATCAAGAATATTATACCCAGCAAAACTGTCCATCAAATATGAAGGAGAGATTAAGACATTTCCAGAAAAACAGAACCTAAGGGAGTTTGTAAAAACAAGACCAGCATTGCAGGAAATAATGAGAGATGTCCTTCTTACAGAGGTGCCACAGAAATCAGGATGGATCAAAGTAACTATCAACAACACCAAAAATAACAAAATTATAGCAATGAAACCTTGCCTCTCAATAATCATACTCAATATAAATTGCTTAAATGCATTACCGAAGAGAAAAAGGATAGCAGATTGTATAAAACAATAAAATCCATTCATATTCTCTCTACAAGAGATACATCTGAAAAATGAAGATAAAGAAAGACTAAAAATAAAAGGGTGGGGGGCGGGGGATATATCAAGGAAATGGCAACTAGAAAAAAGCAGAAGTGGCAATATTAATTTCCAATACAATCGATTTCAATGCAAAAACCATAAAAAATGACAAGGATGATCACTACATAATGATTAAGGGATCAATAGATCAAAAAGATATAACAGTAATAAATATCTATGTACCAAATGAATGACCTACAAAATATATAAAACAAACAATAACAAAACTGAACAAAGATATAGACAACACTGATATAGTAGTTGGAGACTTCAATACACTACTCTCAAAAAAGGATAGAACTTCCAGAAAGAAACTAAAGAAAAGATGCTGAAGAATTAAACCACAAAATAAACCAACTCAATCTCATAGATATTTATAGACTAATGCATACCAAAAAAGCACAGTATTCCTTCTCCAATGTGCATGGAACATTCTCCAGAATAGGGCAGAATAAGGTAAGCATTGATAAATTCAAAAGAATAGAAATAACAATAACAAGAGGATAAAGGGAAAAAATCCACAAATTTGGAAGATGAACAACACTTTACTTGAATATGAGTGGGTACTAGAAGAAAGGTACGTGTTATGCATAAGTGAGGTG
>NW_006399852.1:11820643-11823785 GCF_000299155.1 Elephantulus edwardii
CAATCAACAACAACATGAAAATGAAGGTGGAGCATTATCATCCTTGTCTACAGAACACTTTTTGGTATGACTAACACTAAAATAGCACCAAATCCCTACAGGATTGATAAGTTGTTGGTTTTTTTTTCTTTTAGAGAGAGAATGAACCATCAATAGGAAAATGATGACCTTTTAAACAGAGAGGAATTTTTTAAAATATCAAAATGACTATCATTGGCAATAAAAGTAATATATTTAGACATTTACTGTTCTAATTAGAACTGATCAGTTATTCTAATCACTATTGTGGTAAACTTGATTCTTCATGTGTTCTTTGCTTTGTTTCTTGGAGAAAACAGCTTGGAAAGGTTTTGTGGTGCATTTTTTTTCTATTAAGTTTTAAGGAGTTTTCATTGCCCTAGTTTTCTACCCTACAAAGTTTGTTACCTTTGTCCAAGTTCATTTTTTCTGGGTAAGCAACAAGCAAAGATGGCTTAATATCTTTTGCCTGCCCTGTGATTGGTATGAACTTTGCAGGGAATAGTCAAGAAACTATGCAAATGAGGTGAGTCGTAGACTACTATGCAAATGAAGTATCTATTGTTTACCATTGGGAATTGGTCCATTTGTGGCACTGGTGAGAGTGTTCTGTTTTAAAATGGACAAATTGTTTGAATATGTAGACATCTGGTTTCACAGAAGCTTTTAAGGCAGAGAGAAACAAAAGGATGAAAGGAGAAGGAAAAAAGAGAAGTCAAGAAAATTTCTAAAAGAGCTGTCACACAGGTCAAGAGCTGCAATATTAGATGTCAGAGGCCCACTAGGCAGAGCTGGCAGTGACAGACAGCCAGACCAAAAGGAGTGATCACAAGGAGTGTTCTCTCAGGGAGCATAAAGGCAGTCTGACCTCCTGAAAGGAACTGAGAGAGCTCTGTTGCACTGAAGAACAAACTCCTTGCCTATATCTTTTTTTGATCCAGAGTTCTAGTCTGACTTCAAAGGGCATAGTTTAATCTATATACATCACAACCACAACCAAAACAAATAACCTTTGGTTCTGGAAAATAGAAAATTCAGGGCAATTAAGCTCTGTAGAATCACAGGAGGCTCGTTTTTAGACCTCCCCATTTCAGCAGAACCAGTGCCAGCGGTAGGTGAAAAGAACTGGCTCAACCACCCAACTGAAGCAATGGCAAGAGCCACTTGTTTTAGGCACACAAAGGAGTGAATTCTTCATGGCCCTCACAATGCTCAATTCAAATGCAAGCATTTAGAAAATTGTCCCGAAACCACACGTACACACAGAACAGTTGCTATTGAGTTGATTCCAACTCAAGGTGACCTGTGTGTTAACAGAGTCCAACTGCCCGCCATAGGATTTTCGAGGCTATGATCTTTTGGAAACAAATGGTCAGGATTTTCTTCCAAAAGTGCCACTGGGTAAGTTTAACGCACCAACTTTTCAGGTAGTAGCAAAGATCATAACTGTTTGTGCCACCCAAAGATAAGAATTTTCAGGCAGTTGTTAAGTGCTGTTGAACCAACTCCAATTCACAATGACCATATTTATGGTAGATCTAAATGCTGGATCATACTCACAGTCTGTTGTGCTTAAGTTTATTGTCACAGTCACCATGCCAATACACCTCATTAGGAATCTTGCTCTGCTTTGTCAACCATCTTCCTTTGCAAGCATGAAGTCACTACCAGGAACTAACTCCTCCAAATCATATTCCCAGAGTATGTGAGATGAATTCTTACCACCTTTGTGTCTAAGGAGCAACCTTAGCACCTATCTTCCAAAACAGATTTGTCTTTTGAAGTCTACTGTATATTCAATATTCTTCAACGATACCACAATTCAAGGGCATCAATTAGGATGACACATAAGGAACAATTGAAAATACTATAACTTGGGTCAGATACACTTTAACTCGTAAAGTAATATCATTCCTTTTTAGTACATTAAAGATATTTTGATAGCATATTTGTTCAATGTAATATGTTCTTTGAATTCTTAACTGCTGCTTCCATGAGTAAAAGTGTGGATCTCTTCCAATCAGTTGGTCAGCATTTGTCTTCCAAATGCAAGATCAAATTGAAGCTAAAGAAAAGGAAATCAAGCCCATGAGAGAAAAAATGTGGACAAGGTAAAGACATATGAATGATAATATAAAATACAACATAAATGAAAGATTCTATAAAATAGAATGCACATGAATGAAGCACAGTTTATACAAATTATTGCATTAAAGAAATTAAAAATAATACAGAGTAAAAAAAAAAACACCCCAAAACAAAAAAACAGAATAAAACTAACACATTAAACACTAATTAGAGATAAGACAAACTATGAGTCATCTCAAGGACATCACACATGTATAAAGCTAAATGCCATTAAAAATACAAGAAGAAGGAAATGACCAAAATGGATACCAAAATTATTTAAAACTTGCTCTTGAAAGTAGAGTAGCTAATGTGAAAGGAGCTGAACCAAAAATTTCAAAAGGTAGCTCAAGATGACAAAATTAAGTATTATTACAACATGTCAAAGACTTGGAATTAGTTAGACAAAATGGGAGAATACATTTAACACTCTTCAAATAGAAAGCACTGAAGGCAAAAATTCAAGGCTCAGTCTACAATATTGATGTGGTCTATAGACAAAAGAGATGTATTTCACTGGGAAAGGCTTCAGTCACAGACCTGTTCAAATTATTGAGGAAGAATGATGTTTATTTGAGGACTAAGATGCGCCTGATTCAAGCCATGGTCTTTTCAATCACTTGCTATGCATCTGGGATTTGGATAGTTAATAAAAATGACAAAAATAATTGATGCCTTTGAGCTGTGGTGTTGGAGGAAAGTACTAAATATCTCATGTACTGCCAAATTAAGAAACAGATACGTCTTGGAGAAGGTGCAGCCTGAGTCTTCCTTGAAGTCAAAGATGAGAAAGCTTCATCTGAAATATTTTGGGCACAGTGCTATGAGAGGCTGTTCCTTTCAGAAGGACATTATGCTTGGAAAAGTGGAGGGTCAGAGAAAGCAAGGAAGATCCTCAAGAAGACAGATTGACACTGTGACTGTAGCACTGTGCTCAAATATGTCAAAGGTGAGGAGTATGGTACAGGATAGGACAGAGCTCAGATCTATTTTTTTT
>NW_006399852.1:11833680-11838546 GCF_000299155.1 Elephantulus edwardii
AAAACAACTCAACAAAGTAGGAATAGGAGGGAATTTCCTCAACATAGTGAAAAGTATTTATGCAAACCCAAGAGCCAATCCTTTTCTCAATGGAGAGAAGTTAAAGGCATTCCCCTTGAGAACAGGAACTAGGTAAGGATGCCCACTATCACTTCTCCTATTCAATAGTGTATTAGAAGTATTAGTAGAAATAAGACAAGAGAAGAAAATAAGAGGTATCCAAATATGCAAAGAGGAGGTAAAATTCTCTCTATGCAGCTGATAAGATAGTATACTTAGAAAACCCTAAAGATTCAGCAAGAAAACTACTGAAAATAGTTGATGAATTCAGCAAAGTTGCAGGATATAAGATCAACATACAAAAATCAATTGGATTTCTCTACAGTAACAAAGAGAATATAGAACTGGAGCTAAGAAAAACAATACCCATCAAATTAGCAGATCATAAGATTAAATAATTGAGAGTAAACCTAAATAAAAATGCAAAAGATTTTTTCAAAGAAAAGTTCAAAACATAACTACAAGAAACAAAAAGAGACCTGGAGAAATGAAAGATTATCCCTTGCTCATAGATAGGAAGACTCAATATTGTGAAAATGACTATCTTACCAAAGGCAATCTACATTTTCAATGAAACCCCAATACAAATTCCAATTCCATTCTTCAATGAGATGGAAAAGGCAATCTCCAATTTCATTTGGAATGGAAAGAGACCCCAAATAAGCAAAACATTCCTTAAAAAGAGAAACAAGGTAGGAGGCATCTCACTCCCTGATTTCAAATCCTACTGCAGTGCCGTGGTGGCCAAGATAGCATGGTACAGTCAATGACAGACATATAGATCAATGGAATAGAATTGAGATCTCAGATATCAGCCTATCAACCTAAGGTCAACTGATTTTTGACAAGGAAATGAAATCAGTTAAGTGGGGAAATGATTGCCTTTTTAACAAATGGTTTTGACAAAATTGGAAAACCATCTGCAGAAAACTCAAACAAGACCCACACCTCACACTGTACACAGAAACCAATGTAAAGTGAATTGAGAACCTAGAACTAAAAGCAAGGACTATTATCTTCATTAGAGAAAAGCTTGAACGAACCCTAGAAGCACTAATCCACAACTTGAACAGTCTTCCAAGCATTCTGAAAAACCTACATCAGGAAGGACTAACATAGATAAATGGGATATTCTAAGAATCAAGTCCCAGTCCCTATGCACATAAAAAAACCTCCAACAGGGTAAAAAGGGAAGACCCAGACTGGGAAAAATATTTGGTAATGACATGTCTGATAAGCGACTTATATCTAGAACTTATAGAATACTCAAGTGCCACAACAAGATAAAGGTAAACAATCCAATTGCAAAATGGACACAGGATACGAACAGACATCTCACTATAGAAAACATTCAGATGGCAAATAGCAAAATTTAACAGAGCAGCAAAAAACAAATGCTGGTGAGGTTGTGAAGAAGCTGGAACCCTTATTCACTTTTAGTGGGAATGTAAAATGGTACAACCACTATGAAAGGCAGTGTGGTGATTTCTCAAAAAGTTGGAAACAGAAATACCATTTGACTTACCAATTCCATTACTGGAAATATACCTTAAAGAAACTATTACTGCCAGCCAAGCAGATATACGCACACCAATGTTTATTGCTACTTTGTTCACAACTCAAGTTGGAAAGAACTCAAGCGCCCATCAACAAACGAATGGATAGAGACGCTCTGGTATATTCACACAATGGAATATTATGCAGCACTGAAAAATAAAGAACTCATGAAGTGTTACACAAAATGGGTGACCCTAGAGGACATTATCTTGAGTGAAGTATCTCAGTCATAAAAATACAAATGCTGCATAATGCCACTGTTATAGAACAAGACTGATGTGGGGGTTGGGGAGAAACTAAAAAAAGAGGGGATAAATAATTTACACAGCATTGAAACTGATGAGGGAGAGAACTGTATTAAAGGAGTATATGATTAGGTATTATAGTCATGAAAAGAGTCCAGAATAAGAGTTGCATAGTAAAATGGTGGGGAGAGGGGACTGTATAAAAATGGAAGAAATTTTTCCCAAAGAAAAAGCAAACTGGGGGGAGTGGAGGGCGGACAGGGAGGAAAATTTATTAAAAAATGAATAAATGGAAATACAAGTTAGTTATAAACTTTCATTAAAACTTAAAAGAAAACAATGTATTAGAATTTTGTAAATAAACTAGCATAAAAAAAAGTCACCTTGGGGAAGGGGAAAGGAGTTAGAGGGGGTAAAATGTGCAGCAGTGAAGAAATGAAAATCTAACTTTTCTGTAAGCTTTTGTTAATATAACAATTAAAAAATATCTTCTGGAGGACATCCACATAGCCAACTGAGTGGAAGAGAGAGATATTTGTTCCCATTCCAAAGAAGGGTGACCCAACAGAGTGCAGAAATTATAGAACAATATCATTAATATCACATGCAAGCAAGCTTCTGCTGAAAATTATGCAAAAAAAGACTGGAATAACATGCCAATAGAGAACTGCCAGATGTGCAGGCTGGGTTTAAAAGAGGTGATAGTAGGGATATTATAGCTAATCTTAGATTTATTTTGGCAGAAAGCAGCGAGTACCAAAGGAATGCCTATCTGTGTTTCATTGACTATGCAAAGGCTTTTGACTGTGTGGATATCAACAAACTGTGGTTGACTCTGAAAAGAATGGGAATCCCAGAACATTTTATTGTGCTTATATGAAATCTATACTTGAACAAACAGGCTGTCATCAGAATAGAGCAAGAACATTGTACGGTTCAAAATCAGGCAGGGTGTCTACCAATGATGTATTCTGTTTCTATACCTTTACAATCTGTATGCAGAACAGATCATCTTGGATGCTGAGCTGTACAAGGAGGAATGTGGCATCAGGATTGGAGGAAGATTCATCAACACCTATGTTGTGTAGATGACACAACCCTGCTTGCTGAAACTGAGGAGGACCTGAAGCGCTTGCTGCAGAAGGTCAAGGACTGCAACCTTCAATATGGATTGAAGCTCAATATCAAGAAAACAAAGATTCTCACCACTGGGCCGATTGACAACATCATTATGGGTGGTAAAGAGATTGAGATTGTTAACAGTTTTCGTTTGCGTGGTACCACAGTCAACACTCTTGGTACCAGCAGCCCTAAAATCAAGAGACCTATTGCATGGGGAAATTCAGTTGTCAGCGACCTCTCTAGAGTACTGAAGAGCAATGACATCAGGCTGAAGACTAAGGTGCACCTGATCCAGGCCATAGTCTTTGCAATTGTGTGCTATTGTCAGACAGTTGGACAGTGACTAGGGATGATACAAAGAGAATTGATGTCTTTGAGCTGCGGTGCTGGAGAAGAGTGTTGAATATAACACGGATTTCTAGGAGAACAAACAGGTTTGTCCTAGAGAGGGTGAAATCTGAATGCTCCTTGGAGGAAAGGATTCGGAAGCTTCCTCTGATGTATTTTGGGCATGTTGCAAGGAGGAGCCAGTCCTTGGAGAGGGATATCATGTTTGGGAGGTTGAGGGAGAGTTTAGGAGAGGAAGACCCTTGATGAGATGGATTTATTCAGTGATTGGGGTAATCGGAGTAGGTGTGTTGGAGACAGTGAAGTTGGCACAGGATAGAGCAGGGTTTAGGGCTCTTATACATAGGATTGATATGAGTAGCAAGCAACTCAACAGGACATAGCAATAACAATAGGAAAGATAGAGCAAAAGTAGAAAATAACCTCACACTGAGATGTAAAAAAAAGGTTCTGAGTAAAAGTTTGAATATTAAAAAAAGAAAGAAAACAAACAGGTCTGTCTTGGAGAGGGTGAAAGTTTCTCCCTGGAAGCTAGGATTTTGAAGCTCTGTCTCACATGCTTTGAGAGAAGGACATCATGCTCAGAAGGGCAGAGGGACAGCGCAGGAGAGGAAGACCCCATATGAAATGTATTGATACAGTAACTGGAACAATGGGGGTTGGTGTGTTGGAATCAGGACAGAGCAGGCTTTAGAGATGCTGTGCATAGTGTCCCTTTGGACAAATTGATGGGGACTACTCTAATGGTATTGAAAAAAAAAAACACCAAACTAAAACCAAACCACCCAATGCTTCAGGAATTGACTTTAATCCAATTGAAGTATTTCAGCAAACAGATGCAGCCCTGAACATGCTCACTGGTTTATGCCAAGAAATTTTTAGGATTTTGTTAGAGCCTCTTAAATTAGAATAACAAAATATATTGTGCAATATATATCTGTTTTTTGACATTGGAATAACGTCCATGTAAATGGTGTTTTCATTATTAGTATATGTGACAACAAAATGTGCAAAATTTTTTGAGCCAGTTCTTACTTGTCTGTAAAATAGTGGCAATAAAAAGAACAATATAGAGAATTATTAATGATTATCATCATCATCATCCTCATCATAACTTGATGAGGAAAGATAAGCATCAAACCTATGGTACTTACGTAATTTTTTCTTTCAAAAGTGATTCTTATTTTAGAGTAGTTAGCAGCCTATGTTGTTGCTGTTGTTAGGTGCCATCAAGTTGAATATAACTCATAGTGACCCTGCAAACAAAATATCTGAACCACTCCTGTCCTACACCATCCTCACACTTCCTGACACACAAAAGCCCAGTGCAGCAGTCACTTTGTTACTCCACCTGGTTGAGGGTCTTCTGCTCCTTTTCTGGCCTTCCACACTTCCCAGTATCATGTCCCTCTCCAAGGAATAGAACCTCCTAGCAGTATGTCCAAAATATTTGAGGTGAAGCCTTGTCATTCTTGCCTCTAAAGGGGACTCTTGCTGCACATTTTCTAAGACATGTGTATTCATTCTCTTGGCC
>NW_006399852.1:11839526-11849968 GCF_000299155.1 Elephantulus edwardii
AAAATGAATAAAATTTAATAATAATTTAAAAAAATAAAATTGAGAAGAAAGTGTGGAAAAAAAAGAATCTTTGTTTTCTTAATATTGAGATGTAATCCATACTGAAGGCTACATTCTTTGATCTGCAACAAGTACTTCAAATCCTCCTCACTTTCAGCAAGCAAGGTTGTGTCATCTATATAACACAGGTTATTGATGAGTCTCTTTACAATCCTGATGCCACATTTCTCTTCACAGAGTCCAACTTCTTGGATAATTTGCTCAGCATATAGATTGAACAGGTATGGAGATAGAATAAAACCCTAACAAACTCCCTTCCCAATTCCAAACCATGCAGTGCTCCCCTGCTCTGTTCGCTCAACGGCCTCCTGCTCCAGGTATAGGTTCCTCATGAGCACAATCAAGTGCTCTGGGATTCCCATCCTTCTCAATGTCACCCACAACTTGTCATGATCCACACAGTCAAAAGCCTTTGTGGAGTCAATAAAACACAAATAGACATTCTTCTGGTGTTCCTTACTTTCAGCCAGGATCCATCTGATACCAGCAATGATATCCCTGGTAACACAGCCTCTTCTAAATCCCACTTGAATTTCTGGAAATTCCCTATCTACATACTGTTCCAGCCACTTTTGAATGATCTTTAGCAGTTTTGCTTGTGTGTGATATCAATGATTGTTCAATATTTTCCATTTCAATTGGATCACCCTTATTGGGAATAGGAACAAATATGGACCTCTTCCAATCTGTTGGCCAGACAGCTGTCCTCTAAATTTCCTGGCATAGACTTGTTATGCATCCAAAGCTGCATCTATTAATTAAAACAAATCAATTAGTATCCATTGATTCCTGGGGCCTTATTTTTTGCCAATGCCTTCAACGCAGCTTCCACTTCCTCTTTCATTACTATTGGCTCCTGTTAATCTAATACTCTTAAAGTTTTTTAGTGCCAATCAATTCTTTATTGTACAGTGACTCAATGTAGTCCATCCATCTTCTTTTGATGCTTTCTTGGTAGTTTAATATATTGCCCATAACATCTTTTAATACTGCAACACAAGGCTTAATTTTTTTCAGTTCTTTCAGTTTGAAAAATGCAAGGCAAGTTCTTCCCTTTTTATTCTCCAATTCCAGCTCTAGCTCTCTGCACAATTATAACATTGTGCATTGTCCTCCCAAGCTGCCCTTTGAAATCATCTGTTCAGCTCTTTCATTTCAACATATTTTCCTCTAGATTTGGCTTCTTCTGACAACCATTTTTTTTATCAGCCTATAGTTCCATTTTAATCTGAAAGTAAGACTAAAGTAAGGCAATATGTTGAGAATTCAAAGAGTAGCAGTGGCATAGTGAAAAAAGATACTGTGATGACACTTTGGTGGTATAGTCCATAGAGAGTTAGTTTTGCTGGTAATCCAAAGACTCCTAATTCTCTAGCAACTCAAACCCACCAGTTCATAGGAAGAAAGATGGACAATCACTTCCCATTTGATTTACAGCCTTGGAAAACCACTGGAGGATCAACTATAAGCCAGAACTGAATTGACAGCATTGAAATAGGGAGAAAAATATAGATAGAGAGAAATAAATACAAAGAGAGAAATAAATAGAAAGAGGTCTTGAAAATCAATGACTCCTAAGATCAAAAGTTAAATACTTATTAGAGGTAAAAAAAAAAGAAAAGTAATTATGTGGTACATGAAGTAAGAACATAGCATCAATGAAAAAGTTTCAAAATATCTTAATTTTTAACTTGATCATATGACAATTTATAAAAGACTATGTTGATGTACTGTTTAGTGATTTGATCTGATAACTAAAAGATCAGGAAGCTCTGGTGGTAGGGAGACCTAGTTATGGCTTAGTGGTAAGGAGTTGTGTTGCCAATCCAAAGGTACAAGGTTAGAATTCACCAGGTGCTCCATGAGAGAAATATGGATAACCAACTCCTGTATTATTTTACTACTTATATATACAAAATAAAAAAAAAACAAAAACAGAAAACAACAAAAAAAAACCTGAAGGAAGGTCCACTATGAGTTGGTTCCAACTCAATGGTACGTGACAATGACCACCAAAATATCAGTAATTTGAATCCACCTGCAACTCCTCAAGAGAAAGCAGTGGTAAATTGTTAGGTGCTAACAACTCACTGATGACTAATAGCAACTCTGTCCACAACAGATCTGAACTTTGTCCTATCCTGTATCACCTTCATGATCTCTAATGTGCTCAAGCACTACATCACTGTATCAATCCATCTTATTGAAAATAAATTGTTGTTGTTGTTTGGAGCTATTGAGTTGAGTACAACCCACAGTGACTCTATAAACAACCTGAAACCTCTCCTGTGTTGTGCCATCATCAACATTTCTGATACACTTGTGCCCTTTACTGCAATCACCACGTCAATCCATCTTGTTGGGGGTCTTCCTATTTTTCACTTTTCCTCTAAGTTTCCAAATATTTTATACCTTTCCAAGGAATAACCTCTCTTAACCACTTGTCCAAAGTATGAGAGACAAAACTTATCATCCTTACCTTCAAGCATCATTCTGACTGTGCCCTTTCCAAGACACATTTGTCCATTCTTTTGGCAGTCAATGGGATATTAAGTATTTCCTCTCTTTTCCAACACTAAAGCTCAAAGGCGTGAGTTCTTGTATTATCCTCATTCATTGTCCAGCTTTCAATAGCATAGCAAATGATTGAAAAGACCATGGCTTGCATCAAGCACATACTAGTCTTCAAATTGGCATTATTGTTCAATATTTTGGAGAGGTCCCTGAGAGCAGACTTGCCTAAACCAATACATCTCCTGACTGCTGGCACCAATGGTGTTGATGTGGATCCAAGGAAAATTAAATTATTAACAGTTTCAATCATTTCTCCACCTATTAGATGTGCTGTCTTGGCCTAGTGGTAAGAACCTTTGTTTAACTCATGTTGAAATATAGTTGCTATTGAAGGTTTTGATCTTCTGCTGCAAGCATTTCAGGTCCTCCTCACTTTCAGCAGACTCCTGCCTTTTGCACGTTATGATACTTTGCTTTGCTTCTTGAGCTGCCCTCTGAAATCTTCTCATTAACTCTTTTCTTCAGCATCTTTCCCTTTTGTTTTGGCTTCAGTATGTGTTTGACTTTTCACATGAACTCAGTAGCAAACAGGAACTGGGAAACAGACCATGATGTGACAGGTATGAAACTTACTAATGCACATGCCTGCCATCTCATAGATATCCAAAAAGAATAGCAGAATAGTAAACACGAACAGCACAGACTACGAGTATCTTCATACCCTTCACCATCATCACCTCATTCTTCTCATGACCACCTCATTTTAGAGTCAAAGACTATGTGCTTTTAAGAGTCTGACTCCTCTCTCTTTCCCATTGTCCTGTCATTGTGTTAGACACCAGAATAGTGGTTCTCTACTTTGGACATAAAATCAATATCTCAGTATCTGGGATCCATCCCGAAGACATTTTTTATGAGTCTGTGGTGGAGTTAAGACAGTCATTACTTTTAAAAAGCCTTCCAGGTGATGTAAATATACACAGCTGAGAATAACTTGCACAGAGGAATTCCTGTAAAATTACCAGTGGTTTGGATCACAACTCCCCCCACAACGTACTGCACATGGGTTGAGAGCTCTCAGCTATTGATTACATCCATCTTTTTGGATTGCTGGAGTCCCTTTGCCCACAAGCAGCCTCTTTTATTTACCACGAAGTGCTGTAGAGATATTCTCCTTCTGTCTGCCAAGAAAAGAAAAAACCCAAGAAGTACTAGGCAAACAAGAGTGAATCCTTGTTTCCAGAGAGCACTAGAGAATGCTCATTTGTTACCAGGGAACTTAACACTGGTTACTAAAGAGGTACTTTTGAATTCTTTCACTGTGACAGTTATGTAAATTCACCCTCAGATCTTACTGCGGGGGGAGATTACTGGACTGAGAGCCCCAGTTGCTGCTCCCCTCCTGCTTCTTTCTAAGCCAGGTTCCCACCAAGACAGTAAGTCCTGCTCCCAATTCTAGTTGGATAAAGAGTGTAAGAAGGTAGAGGAGTCAGCAGATGGAAGGAATTGGAGTCACCAAGTTCAAGGAAACTGATCATCAACCAGCAGCATACTCTCATGACTGCTATGTTTTTGATAGATACCTTCGAGCTTTTGACTTAAGATTTTTCTTCATAAGAACTCCATGAGACAGAGTGGAACTGTCCCATGGGATTTCTATGCTGTAATTTTTATAGGAAGGGAGCTCTGATATCATAGTCCATAGGGTGTCGGACTGCTAATTCAAAGGTAAAGCCTCCCTGGTGGTTCAAATTCACTGGTGACTCCACAGAAGAAAGACGTACAATTACCTCTCATATAATTTACAGCCTCAGAAACCCACTGGTGGTTCAACTATGTGTCAATTCTGACTGTATAGCAAGAAGTTTAAATTTCAGTCTTTACAGGAAGAGATCATTAAGTCTTTTTCCCACAATGCTTTTGGAATCACATAGTTTTCATTAGCAGTCAAGGTTTAAACATTGCCTGGCCAGGGCTCCAAGTATAGAGATGTCTTTTTTAATGTATGAGTAACACTTCATGTCACAAGCATTGTATAATTTATTCACCCCACCCCCTATTAATGGTAGTAACAGATAGCTTTATACATCTGTCCCTACATGTTGCTGCTTTTATTTCTCTGTAATAATGTAATGTTCCAGAAAAGCAATGCCTACGGCAAAGAATATATTCATTTGTAATTTTAGTAGATCTTGCCAGTTCGCTTTCCAAATAGTTGGAACAAGATGCATTTCCTCTGGAAATATGTGAAAATAATCTTTCCCCATATGCCTGCCAACAATAGGTGTTCTAACTTTTGCTATATTTTACTAGTCTGATATAAAGGAATAACTGTAATAAGTTTGATCTTCTATTCTTTTTCAAATGAGTGATTCTTTCAAATGATTACTCTTTTGGAAACTTCAGCTGTGTTGTCAACTTTTGAAAAATTCTCCAACTTATCCCATATTGAGCAGGCATTGTATGGAAGTGAATGGCCGTATGGGTCTAGACATGTTAAATTTAATAGTCCCCACATGTACAAAGACATTGTTGTTGTTGTTATGTGCCGTCGAGTCATAGTGACAGGTTTGAGGCTTTGAACACTAATGAGCGAAGGCCAGATGAGTTGTGGGAGGATATCAAGGGTATTGTCCAGGAAGAGTGCAAACGGTCATTGCAAAGACAGAAGTACAAAGACATAGTATATTAAATATGTAAGGTGTTACCTACATGGAATTGATTATAAAGACTAATGAAGTATTCTCTAAGAAAGAGGAAAATCATGTTGGTTCCTCATTTAGAACAGTTTTTTTGTGATTTATTTTTCCTAGTAATGATGTTAATTTGAGTACAAAGGTACATCTGGTTCAGTCCATAATCTTTTCAATCACTTGTTATGCATCTGAGAGCTGGACAATGATTAAGAAAGACAAAAGAAGAATTGATGCCTTTGAACTATGATGTTGGAAAAGAGAGCTGAAGATCCCATTGACTGTCAAAAGAATAAACAAGTATGTCTTGAAGAAGGTGCAGCCAGAGTGCTCTTGGAGGCAAAGATGATGAAGTGTCTCTCTTACACCTTGGGTATTTGCTAGGAGAGGTTATTCCTCGGAGAGGGACATTATGCTTGGGAATGTGGAGGGATGGCAAAAGAGAGGAAGATCCATAGCTAGGTAGGTTGACATGGTGACCGCGTTTATGACTTTGAGTGTGTCAGAGATCTTAAGGATGGCACGGGAGAGAATCGTGTTGAGATCAATTGTTCATAGGGTCACTACAGGTCATGCTCGACTCAAAAGCACTTTACAACAACAACCTCTGTTATTGTTATTCAAATGAGTTATCTCCATATTCTTGTCAATTCTTAATATTGTTCTATTTCCCCCATCTCAATATTGTAAAAATATTAGAATACTCTCATTACTCTTCTTCTTTCCACTTTCTGTTCTATGACTTTGAGGACTTAGAAATGCTTTTCTACTCTAATCCTAGCTCCATCTATACAAATAAATTAAATAAGTATGTTCTTATGTTTGGAATAACTTTTTTTCCTGATAAATATGTTTTCTGAAGATTAGATAGAATATTTCAAGCAAAACATGGTGGTCTAATATTTTTTCAGGAGTTTTTTTTTCCTTTCTTATTTTCTTCTACTTTAAACTTTATGAAAGGTTTTAGAAATACAAGTCTCATTTTTATAACTAAAATAAATATGTTCTAAGAAATTATTCATTTAATGTCTGTGTTGCAGCTTATCAACATAAAGATATTCATGCTCTCTCTTTGTTTAAAATTTGTTATAATCATATTACTCTCATATTGTTTATTCTTGATAATTCTTATCAGAGGCTTGCTCATGTTAATAGACAGCATTTAGTTTTGTTGACTTTTTCTGTTTTATTCTATTTCTTGCTTTTGCTAATACTTTATTCTACTATAGATTTATTTTCTAGATTATGGATTGTTGATAATTTAGTTTTGATATACTAGTATTTAAGACTATTTTGTTCTGTGGATGCTTCTGTAAGTGTACTTCACAGTATTACACATAGTATGATCACTGTCACTCTGTCATAGCTTCTCATCTACTTTTTTAGTTCCTGCCAATAAAAACTATCTAGATTTTTAAACTTCTAAATAGTGATGACATATGTGTGTCTATGTGTGTGCAAACACATACACACAATTTCTCATTACCTAGAACTTGTTTTCTGATATATAGACATATATGTATTGAATGGTTAAATCTATATATCAAGAAAATATGTGGATTCTCAATCGTTCAATGCTTAAGTCCATTAGATACAATTTCGTGTGCTTTTCAAGTAGTACGTTGCCGTTGCTCGCTGATGTTAAGCTTGACTCATAGCAACCCTATGAACAAATGGCCTGAAGCCTTTCTCTAACTATCGTCATTTATCAAAGTTCATAGAGTTTCCAGACGCATGTTGTTTCAAGTAATATACATGTGTGTATATTACTTCCTGGTGTCATGACCTCTTCTAAATCTTGCTTGAACTTCTGGAAGTTCCCTATCAATGTACTTTCTATCCATTTTTTTGAATGATCTTCAGAAGTATTTTGCTTGCATTCGATATTAATGATATAGTTTGATAGTTTCCACGTTCAGTTGGATCACCTTCCTTGCGAATGGGAACAAATATGGACCTTTTACAATCTGTTGGCCAGAGAGCTGTCTTCCAATTTTCCTTTAGGGGCATTGACTGCTGAGCATATCTAAGACTGCATCTGTTAATTGAAACAAGTCAATTGGAATTACGTTGATTTCTGAGGCCTTATTTTTTCCCAAAGCCTTCCATGAAGCTTCTACTTCCCTCTTTCAATACCATTGGCTCATGTTCATATGTACTTCCTGAAATTTATCAGTGTAAATCAGTTCTTTCTGGTACAGTGAATCTGTGTTCCATTCATCTTCTTGGATGCTTTCTGAGTCATTCAATATATTGCCATAGCAGCTTTCAATATTGTGACACGGAGCTTAAATTTGTTTTTCAGTTCTTACAACTTGAGAAATGCAGAGTGAGATAAAATGCTTCTCATTTAGGCCATACTCTTTTTGATCACTTACTATACATCTGAAAGCTGGATAATGACTAAGGATGACAGAAAAAGAATTGATACCTTTGAGCTATGATTCTGGAGAAGAGCACTGAATATCCCTTGGGTGGCCAAGAAAACAAAGAGATATGTCTTGGAGAGGGTGCAGCTGAGTGCTCTTTGGAGGCAAGAATGATGAGGCTTTGCTCACATACTTTGGGCATGTTGCTAGGAAAGGGCTATTCCTTGAAGAAAGACATGATAATGTAAATTTTCCTAAATTAAACAAATTTAGTATTTTTGTTTTTCATTATGAAGCTATCTTAAATCACATACAAGCTTGACTTCGTTATTTTCCTGGGTTTTGCTGTTAGCATTATGTAAGAATTCTCTTAGTTTGTCTATCATCAAGCTGTTACTTTACCAGTTTTTAAGAACTCCTGTCAAAAAGGAGTGACTTCTAATTCCAAAAAAAGCTAATTTTGAAAAACGGGCAAATTCTATGAGGCAACTGTTTTTCATACATTGCAAAGCACACACTGCAAGTCTGGGATCCAGAATAGAAAGGAATCTTGTGAGATGAACTCCACTTTCATCTCGGCTCTGTGCCTGGGAACATTTCTGACCACAGCACGAAGAGGTGAATGCTCAAAAAGAATAGTATGGCCTCAGGGAGCTGAAGAAAGAGAGATCAGAGCTCAAGGCAGCTGGAGAGGGTAGAATGAGACAGAACAAGTAGGAAAGGGAAAAAAGATTCTAGAGATCTGTAGAGGGAGTTCCCATGACTCTTTACCCTAGGGTTATGCCAGAGTCCAAGCCTAATCAGAGAAGAGTTGCCTCAGAATCAAATCAGAAAGAGGATTGTAGAGGCCACACACACTGACATATGTATTGATTCTTCAAGGTGATCATCAACTGCATCTAGACACTATTTTGTTTTCATATTTCAAATGATCACACTGTCTTCACTATTATCTTTACCTTCTCTCAGTTTTTCTTTGTTTTCTCCTGCATTACTTTTACTCTCCTGTGAAAAGACACATGATCATTTTGGGGGGAGAGTGCTATTTTTTTTTAAATAATACTCAATTAATATGCTGTAGATTCTGATTCGTAATGACACCACCTGTAACAAGGGTAGAACTATATAGTTTTATATCTGTAATCTTTATGGAAACAGATCACCAGGCTTCACTTCTGTAGCACTTCTGCGTAGTTTTGAGCTGTTAATCTTTAGGTTAATGGTCAAGCACAAATCATTTGTGTCACCTAAAGACCTTAGAGGCAAGAAGCTGCACTGCAATCTCAAAGGCACATTGTTTAAACCCGCCAGTTGCTCCATGACAAAAGGAAGAGTAATTATCTCTCATGTGATTTATTACCTTTGAAAACTCTCTAGAGGAGGGTGATTTATGGGTTGGTTCCAACTTGATGGCACATAACAGGGATCTTAGTTGACTTATGTTGTTGTGTGCCATCAATTTGGAATTGATTTGGCCAACCCTCCTTCAGGTTTTCAGAAGTAGTTAATTGTACCAGAGGAGATTGCTCCTCCTCCTACAAAGCAGCTGGTGGATTCAAACCACATGTCTTCAGGACTCCAGCATGGCTTCTTACTTACCATTAAGCCACCTAAAGTATCATTAAAAATGTAAAAATAATTCCAGACTTATATAAAATCTAAATATCTTCTAATTTCCCTAGGTAGGCCTAGAGTCTGTTCATTTGTATAACTTCCAGATGCATTCACTGTTTTTTGTTAAAAATACCAAGCACAAAACCAACAAAAAATACTGCCATTAAATTGAGTCTGACCCATCAATTTTACTTTAACTCTGGTTTTTGAGGTCTTTAGAAGGTTGTCTATTTTTCCCAGAGAGTGCCAGTGCCAGATGGATTTGAACTACCAACCTTTGAAGTTAGTAGCCTGATAATGTCATGGACTTAGCCTCAAGAATTCCTTTTCTTTTTTTACTAATTGAATCTATTTTTATTGATATTGTTAGGTTAAAAATTTATGTTCAGAGACTGATGTAATCAACTTCTAGTTCTTGAGTAAGGCAAGAATTATGGAATTGATAGAACAGAGGGAACCATGTTTAGGTAACCAGTCGGCTATGAGCCATATCTAGGTGTCTAAAATTATTCTGAGAAAATTCATTTCGTTCTTGATGTCTTAAGATATTGTTTATTGTTCTGTATGTTAAGTCAGAATCGGCCCATAGCTAACCCTCTGACAAGCTTTCAGAAGCAGTTAATCGCTTAGGAGGAGATTGCCCATCCTCCTATGGAAAAGCTGGTAGCCTTGAACCACATGCCTTCAGGATTACAGAGCAGCTTCTTGCCACTAGACCACCAGAGCTAGGCTTTCTTATTATCTTCCAGGCATTATTTTCTTTAGAAATATATTAGATGATTTTGTTGTTTTTTTTAATGACATATCTCTGGAAAGGCCAACAGTTAAATGAGATCAAGTTATACCATAGTTGTTGTTGTTGCTATGTGCCATCTAATCACATGCTACTCATAGAAACCCTATGTATATTAGCTCTGAACCCTGCCCTACCCTGAGTCAATCTTACTATCTCCGACAAAGCTAACCCCATTTCTCAAGTTACTGAATGAATCCACCTCATCCTGGGTCTTTTTTTCTTGTGCTGTCTTTCAACCCTTCCAAGTATGATGTCCCTCTCCAAAGACTGGTCCCTTCTGGTCACATTCCCAAAGTATGTGAAATTGTTGTTGTTGTTGTTATGTGCCATCGAGTCATTTGTGACTCATAGGGACCCCATGTACAAGAGCCCTAAATGCCGTTCTATCCTGTGCCA
>NW_006399852.1:11850068-11863367 GCF_000299155.1 Elephantulus edwardii
CTCAAGCAATCAGGATTTCTCTGATTCTGACCATACCATGCTGCTGTCAGTCTCTCAGTTTAATTTAAAGTTCAATTTAAAGTTCTTAAGTACAACTGTCATGTACAGCTTCTTTTCCTGGAAGATCCTGAGAAAAAGGCCTCTTAAACTTCCACTCCAGGATTGACTTTTTGTGGGTTAATACCGCTTGTCTTCCATTTGCAGCCTGGTGCTGATGCAAGCCCGGATGGCTTCCCAGGAGAGAGAATGAGTCCTCCAGGACCAGTGTACAACTTTTGTTTCCTGTCCCAAGGGCCACAGACCCGAGGGCCCAAAACTGATTCTCTGGCAAATGGAGTCCTCGGGGGCCCCTCTCCCGTCTTTTCGTGGGGTACCTGAATGAGGCATGGAGATGTGTCTATTGGCCATTAGAATATTTTCCTCTGTGAAAATCCTTTCCATGCCTTTAGTCAAAGACAAACTTGTCCCAACCTTAGACAGCATAGTCTATGGTATAAAGAGACTTCCAATTACAGCCTGAAATGCACAGTATGGAGAGCATCAGATTGATGAATGAGACCTTCTAAAGATCAAATCCCTCTGTACATTGAAAACTTTTCCCAACATCATGAAAAGAAAATCTGACTGGGGGAAGCATATGGTAATACTATTTCAGACAAGGGTCTCATACCAAAAGTTTACAGAATCAATCCTACAGGGACTCCACAAGAAAAAGACTAACAACACAGTTACAAATTGAGCAAATGACAATTTTAAAATAACGCCAAAAGCCTTTAAGATGCCACAAACCATGAAGGCTGAAAAGCAATGTTTTATAAATTAACTAGAGCCATCATTTAGAAAACTTTTTACTACTTGCGTGTGTGTGTGTGTGTGTGTGTGTGTACATGCACTTACGTATGTCATCTATATAAGAAATCCACAGGGATTAACTGTTAGAGGAGAGTCAACACAATATGCTCTGCCTGTGTCTATAAATGTCTTGAAGACTAGTGATTTTGGCACTATTTGGCTGCATTTGTCAACTCTGTAGAGAAGAAAATCTACACTTTTAGCTTAAAAACAGCTACTCTCTTCTTATCTTAAAAGAGTCCTACTTCATTTTGGCTTTTCATCCTTTGAGTGGAGGTACTATAAAATAGAGATACAGTAATCTCTGTTGGCCAGATAGGGTAAAAGATAACTTGGATAGAGCCTATGGTTTTCACACAGCTGCTGACCTAAAGGTTGGCAGTGGAAGGAAAGTCTAGTGACTGGTTTCTGGAAAGATTATTTATAGCCAAGAAAATACTAAGGCTCCATTCTGTCCTGTAACACCTGGAGTCTCCTGGAGTTGGAACCAAGACAATGACAACAGAGGTACTGTTTGGGTTTTGACACAAGAATGCTAAGGATTGTTTTCAACTTCAGTTATCTTTTTAAACAATGAGATTCCCCTTGCATCATGAGGGAAGTAGGCAATGATCCTGACTACATGAGATGATCCTGACTATACTCAAAGTCCTAGTGAAGGAGAAGTTAAAGAAACAAGTTATTCCATTTAACTGAAATCAATGAAGACAGATTGAGGCCTGCGAGCTGGAGTCCAGGCATTGATACCTTTTCTACTAGCCTTTTTCTAGAAACTGGAATTTCCTTTGGAAATCGTCTATTGTAGGTAGTTTCCTTCTACCAGCCTACTATTCTTAGAACTCATTTATTTATTGCAGTTTCTTGCCCGTTTGCAGGCTATTTGTAATGTTTTCCACCATCTAGAATGCCTGTTGTGGTTTATTTTTAATGGACTCATTGCCTGCTCCCACTGGAAAACATTTATGATGGAATTTATAGCTACTCAATTACTTTTTTCATGTGTTTTATATATTTTTAAAAAAAGGCTCTTAGGGAATATTGTATAGATGAGTGGATTTGGTTTGGTCTCTGATTTTTACTCTATTGAAGAGGTCTTTCAGCCAAAAGGGAGTAATCAGCTTCACCTTTCTCTAGGCTTTTCTGCAGCCTAAAAGCTTCTTGTTGGAATCGAGCAGCTGCACAGCCAAACAAGGGTAGACAATCTCCTGCTGTGCAATTTACTGCCTTTGAAAACCCACTGTGGGGTCAACCAAGTTCTGACTAGAAGGTACACAGCAACTACAACAATAATTTATAAAGACTTTGAATAAAAAGACAGTTGGAAAATTCTTGAAAATCAACAACTTTGTCCTTCTCCTTCTTCATACTGTAGTTTTGTGCCCTCTTAGCTATATGAGGAAAAATGCAAATGGGACTTTTTAAAAAACAGAGCATATTAGTGTTTTGTCTTTTTTTTTTAAAAAAAAAAGAACTATTTTGTTCTTTTCAGAAAACCATTGCAGATTTTGAAAAGAAATAATTATAAATGTTGCAATTACTTCAAAAAAATAAACAAGAGAAAACAAATTCACTTTGTGAAAAACCTAGGAAATCAGAGCTGTCCTGGGATTGTTGGTAGGTGTCAACCCCACAACTCACAGCGACCCTATGAATAACAGATCTGCATCTTGCCGAATGCTGTACCAGCCTCCTCCATCATCTGTAATATACTTGAGCCCATTATTACAGTCACTGAGTAAATCCATCATGTTGAAGGTCTTCCTCTCTTTTGCTGACCATCCACTTTTTCCAGCAATTTTCCTAAAAATGTGTTTATAGCTCTTTGAAGAGCTTGATTATCTAATTTCTGTCTTGAAGTGTTAGAGGAAATATCATTATTTACCCTATATTTAAGAAATGAACCCTGATTGGAATGACAAGTTGTGAGCTATCTAAAACCCTATCTTCGAAAATTCAATGTAGGTTTATCTTGAGTCAAAACTGACTGGGTAGCATTGGGCTGGGGTAAGGGTGTATGGAGCTGGCTGTACTCACCACTACACCACCACCACAAACCCACTGAGACTATAAACTACAGACATGAAAAAAATAGTAAATTACAGCCATAACAAAATGAGAACTGAGGCACAGATGTTCATAGTAGCATTATTTACCAAAGCAAGAACATGGAAACAGCTCAAACGCCCAACCACAATGTAAGGGATTGAGACATTAAACTACAATAGAATGGATTGATAAATGATGGTATATTCACACAATGGAATACTATGTAGCCCGCAGGAGCAGGGAGGGATGGGTAAATGAAAGGGGAAAGAGCTTTTGTGGAAAGCAATGTACACGAACTTTATGAACTTTGTATGTAAACCAGTATAACATAAAAAAATAATAGTAATAATAAAAGTATAGTCATTAATTGAATTATTTTAACCTTTATTTATTAATATTTTCCCATCATTAGACTTTCCGAAGTTGTTTCTCTATAGTCTGCTGTTAGGGACCTCTCCAAAGTGCTGAAGAGCAGTGGTGTCTCTCTGGAGACTAAGGTGCATCTGATACAGGCCATGGTCTTCGCAATCACCTGTTATGCATCAGAGAGTTGGACAATGACCAAGGAGGATAGAAGGAGAACTGATGCCTTTGAGCTGTGGTGCTGGAGAAGAGTACTGAGAATACCATGGACTGCTAGGAAAACAAATAGATTTGTCCTGGAGAGGGTTAAACCGGGTGGCTCCTTGGAGGCAAGGATTCTGAGGCTCCGTCTAACTTACTTTGGACATGTTGTGAGGAGAGTCCGGTCCTTAGAGAGGGACTTCATGCTTGGGAGGGTGGAGGGACAGCGCAGGAGAGGAAGGCCCTCTATGAGGTGGATTGATTCAGTGACTGGGATAATTGGGATGGGAGTGTCAGAGACAGTGCGATTGGCACAGGACAGAGCGGAGTTTAGGGCTGTTGTACATAGGGTCGCTATGAGTCGCAGGTGACTCGACGGCACATAACAACAACAACACAACAACCCACACAAGTGTACATGAACCATCTGATAGACCCAGAAAAGAGAAAGGGGATTTTCTTTACGTTCTTCCTTCTACCCTAAGCATATGTGAGAGAAGAAAAACAAGGACCAATACACTAGATAATTCAAAACAAACAAACAAAAAATTGACCTTTGAAGAAAGATATATCTCAAGGTCCCCACTTCCTAGAAATTCTAAAGGAAGGAAACTTTCTTCATTATTAATGGAAAGTTAAAGCCACTTAA
This sequence comes from Elephantulus edwardii, assembly GCF_000299155.1. Lineage (NCBI taxonomy): Eukaryota > Metazoa > Chordata > Mammalia > Macroscelidea > Macroscelididae > Elephantulus > Elephantulus edwardii. The sequence goes on from NW_006399852.1 coordinate 11,854,180, forward strand.
GGGATTTAAAGCTTTGAATGTATCATTTGGGAGCAGAAATTTAATGAGAAGGAATGTCTTACTCATTCTTCCATAACCTCACTATTAATAGCTATAATTCTTGTGTACTGTAAAGGTTTAAAGATTTCTTGTCCACTGGAAGCTAAATTTTATTTTTCTTGGATGCTTAAGAGATATAATTAAGAGCCTGAAGAATATTGGCGGGGGTGGGGGGGAGACATGGGCCATTATTTAAAATATTGTTTTATTAACTCACTTATCTTAACCTTGTTATGCTTTATCCTTTACTTGTTGTCTTTAGGAAGTCTGAACATCTTGAAGAATCAAGTGGGTTTTTTGTTGTTGGTAGTTGCCTCTAAGTCAACTGCAACTTAAAGGAATCCCCTAGGTCTGCAGCTCAAAACTGTTCCTCAGGTCTCGCAAAGCTGTGACTTATGAAAGATAAACACTATCTCCCAGGGCATCTCTGGGTAGGTTCAAACCACCAACCTTTTAATTAGTAGTTGAGGGCATTGCTATTTGTGCCACGTAAGTGCTCCTGAAAGCCTTTAAAAGTGGCAACTTCAAATTATTTTCATCAGATCATCTAACATACTTGACAATATAACAATAGTCACTGTGTCAATTCCCTTACCTTGTCGAAGGTTTTCTCCTCTTTCTCTAACCCTCCACCTTTCCCAGGACAATGTCCTTTTTCAACTACTGGGCCTTCTTGACAACATGCACAAAGTATGTGAGATAAAATTTCCCATCCTTGTCTCTAAGGAACACTCTGGTTTCACTTCCTGCAAGACAGTCATCTTTGTTCTTTTGGCAATCCAGAGAGATGCTCTGTGCTCATCTCCAACACCACAAATCAGAGACAGTGATTCTTCTTCTGTTGTCCTGACTCATCTAACTTCAGCAGGTAAATGAGAATTCATCCTTATTCCATGGTTATTGTTTATATTCTCTAACCTTAAGCTTCCAGTTTTTAGTACATTGTTGAGAGTCAGTTATGTCAAACTTGAAGCTACAGATCTTTAGGGAGATTTCCTAACTTTCTCCCACACAGCACCTGTTGGATTCTGTTAAAAACAAACAAAAAAGAACCCAGAGTGAATGGCCCAGAGGTGACCACATCTGACCTCTACTAACTTCATTGGGGGAACAGCCCTCATTCACAACCACAGCAGTACAAAATCAATTTTAATACTATCAGACATGCCTCACACTCCCACACCTACTTCTCTTAATTCTAACAGTAACCATCCCTTCCAGGACTTTCAACAATTTATGACTGGGGCCACTAAATTATTGCAGTGACCATAGTATGAACTCAAAGATCATACTCTTTATTATGATCCTTAGAAGGGGTGTCATCAGGTTATGACTCAGGTTGGAAACAAGACAGCTTCATAGGTGTGATCGAATGTCCTTTGTTCCGTTTCGTGGCGTTGGACCAACTAAGATGCTAAGTATGGTACCTCTCAAAGCCTTCTAGTAAGCCCAGACAAAAGCCCTCAACTTCCACTCTGTGGGACAGTAGCTCCTGTTATGCACTGTCACACTGGCCTCTCTGCGACTTCTGCTGCAGTCCACTTTTGTTGTTGGCATTGGTTGATCTTTTGCAGGAATCTGTCCCAGAAGGACAAGGACACCTTGCACTCTGCTTCTTTCTTGATGTTAGTGAGATTCCCATTTCCTGTCTCTGATTTATGCAATTTAAGCCTAGAGGGATGTCAAAACTGGCCAATCCTTTCCTTACTGGTCCACATATTCTATTTGCATATTCCCACCCAAAAAGTGTTATTCACCTAATTCACATTAACAGAGTTCTACTCAGCCATGTGGCGAGAGTTAAAAAATCAGTGGCTGTTGTTGGTGCCGTTGAGTTGCCTGTAACACATAGCAACCTATATACAACAGCTCAGAACTCTGCCCTATCCTGAACCAGTCTTACTGACTCTGAGACTCTTATCCCTGTTTCCCCAATTACTGTATCAATCCATCTCATCCAGGGTCTTCCTCTTCTGTGCTACCCCTCCACCGTTCTGAGCATGATGTCCTTCTCCAAGGACTGGTTCCTCCTGGCCATACATCCAATGTATATGAACTGCAGCTTCAAAATCCTAGTCTCCAAGGAGAAAATTGGTTTCATCCTCTCCAAGACATATCAGTTTGTTTTCTTGGCAGACCATGGTATGTTGAAAACTCATCTCCAGCACCACAACTTAAGGCATCAATGCTTCTTCTCTCATCCTTAGTCACTGTCCAGCTCTCTGATGCATAGCAAGTAATTGCAAAGACCATGGCCTGGATTAGTCTCACCTTAGTCTCCAGAGTGACATCTTTGCTTCTCAGTAATCTGGAGAGATCCCTGACAGCAGATTTTCCAGTGCAATTAATCTTTTGATTTCCTGACTGCTGGTGCTGAGAGTGTTGATTGTGGAGCCGAGTAAGCTGTAATTGTTAACAACCTCAATCTCTTCTCCATCCATCATGGTGAAAATCTTTGTGTTCTTGTTAAGCTTCAATCCATATTATAGACTACAGTCCTTGACCTACTGCAGCAAGTGCTTTAGGTCCTCCTGAGTTTCAGCAAGCAAGGTTATGTCATCTGTATAACATCGGCTAGGAAAGTAATTTTGAATTATCATTCTGCTGTACTATAAGTTCAAATGACCAGTCTTTTAGTTAGCAGTAGAACATGTTATACATTCTTCTAACAGTACTAATTAGCCTTTTATTGTTATTATTTGCAGTCAAATAGAGTCTGACTCATAGTGGCCCTATGAACAAGAGATCTGAACCCTGTCCTAACCTCTCCCATCCTCATCATGTTTGACATACTTGAGCCCATTGCTACAGTGACAGTGTCAATCTAGCTCACTAAGGGTCTCTTCTCTTCTACTAACCTTCCATTTTTCCAGCATAATGTCCTGATACCAAGGACTCTCCCCTGCTAAAAACATGCTATAAACTTCAAAGTATGTGAGACGATGTTAAACCAACCAAGCCTCTAAGGAGCACGTTGGCTGAACCTTTTCCAAGACACAACTTTTGTTCTCTTGGAAGTCCACAGTGTGCTTGCTTAGTAGCTTTCTAGGAATGAATAAACAGAATCATACTGGGATTGTCACCCTCCTGCCACAACATCATGAGTCAAAACTGGACCATTCTGTGCAAGTTACAAGAACTCAAAGAGAAACCACTGTATTTCAGAACTTAGTTGAAGTCATGATGAATAAACTAAGGGGCTGATAAAAATATTAATAAATAAAGCTCTCCTAAACCTGAGCAAGACTTAACCAGTTATATAAGCCAGGTGTTATTAACTGGGTTGGTGAATACATAACTTTCATTGCTTCTATAGGTGCCATCCCGTTGATTACACAGCAAGTCTATGAACACCAGATCCGATCCTACCCCTATCTTGCATTATCTCCATATCTGATACATTTGCATTCATTGTTACTGTCACTGTGTCACTTCACCTTGCTGAGGGTCTTTATTTCTTTCTCTAACCATTTGCCTTTCCCTAATATCTTTTTTTCTAAGGACTGACCCCTTCTGACAACATGCCCAAGGTATGTGAGACAAAGTTTCATCATCCTTGCCTCTAAGGAACACTCTGGTTTCATTTCCTGCAAGGGAGTCTTGCTGTTTCTTTTGGCAGTCCATGGGATATTCAGTACTCTTCTCCAACAACACACTCTAAAGACATTGATTCTTCTTTTGTCACCCTTATTCACTTAACTTCTATAAGTAGGTGAGAATTCAGCCTCATTCCATGATTATGGTTTATATTCTCCAACTTTGAAGTTTAAGTTTAGTTCAGTTCAATAAGTTTATTGAAGGCTAGTTATGTGTTACTAATAAAAGCTAATATAATAACTAGTCATTATTTCTTCCTGGTCAAAGCTTCACAATTAATTGGTCACATTTCCCCTGTAATCATAAATTCATCTCAACTTGGCTGTCAATGTAGCCAAGATGACTTTAATTATTTTTCTCTTATTGGAAAAAAAAATTATTTTTATATGCCTGAAATCAACATATTTCTCTGAATTGGGGTGGTGCAGTTATTTGATATTTATTATCAGTGTGTGAGTTCATTTATTGCCATTTGTTCAAGAGATTTGCTTACCATGCACCTCTTCTTAATAGTTTAGCCCCGGGTTTGATTTCTCAAATTTTCCTCTCTCAGTAATTTGTCTTAGTTCTTCTTTCTGGCCTTGACATGTTTTTAATCCAGTAACTTTTTTTATTCTCTTTTTTTACATCTTATTGCACTATACATGAAAATTGACATAGGTAGTAAATTTTCCAAAGCAATAGTTCAGACAGAAGTTTTTCCATGACATTGGTTACAATCCCCACTCTGTGTCAGCACTGCCCTTCTTTCTTTCATGAAGTCACTGTTTCCATTTGTTTAGTTTCCCTGTCCCTTCTTGTCCTCGTATATTTGGTTTGGGACAAGTGTTGCCTTTTTGTTCTTACAGCTGTTTGTTCTGGGAGACCATTCTTTGTGCTATTTGTTTTATAGTCCTGTCTATTATTTGGCTGCAAAGTAACCTCCTGGAGTGGCTTAAGTTTCAAATTAGAAGGTTTTCTCTGAACAATATTCTCAGGGGTTCTTTCTACAAAAAGTAAGCACATTTGAGAGCCTCTGGGGAAGGCAAACAGCTTACATGTTCAGCTTGTAATTGAAAGGCTGGAAGTTTGAATCCACCCAGAAAGTCTAGAGAAGACTTCAAGAAAACACAAAAACGCAGCTATTGAAAACTCCTATAGAACTTAGCCTATGGAATTCGGTTCTGTTCTCACTCACGTGGGACAAGGGACACGATGAGACAGAAAAACCTCCACAGCAACTAGCTTTAGATATATATTTGAAAGCAGAAGAACCTTTAAGAAAAGTTGCCCCTAAGTTTCTAAAACTTAAAAAATATGTTGTTGTTGTTATGTGCCATCGAGTTGCCTGCAACTAACAGCAACCCTATATGCAACAGCTCTGAAGCCTGCCCTGTCCTGAGCCAGTCTCATTGACTCTAACACACCTACTCACATTGCCCTAGTTATTGCATCAATCCTTCTCATTCAGGGTCTTCCTTTCCTGCACTGTCTGTCCACCCTTCCAAGCATGATGTCCTTCTCTAAGGATCAGTAAGTCTCTCCTGGCCACATGCCCAAAGTATGTGAGACAGAGCTTCCAAATCCTAGCCTCCAAGGAGAAACTTGGTTTTACCCTCTCCAAGACAGATTGATTTGTTTTTTTGCGGTCCATGGTATGTTCAAGACTCTTCTCCAGCACCACATATAAACATAATGTTATGTATTTGATGGGGAAGAGAGGGCATGATAACTCAGTTTTATCTGTAAAGATTTATTTTTAATGATAGTATAATAACCTCCAGATTATTAAGTTAAGATCCAGGAGACGTAAGCATGCTTAAGAGGCAGATATAATACTTTTTGCTGTATTACCATTTGTATATTCTGCTTTTGTCTGTTAAGTTTTAAATTCACATGTGTACACACACACACACACACACTGCTTTGTTGCAAGTATAAATGCAAAGACTTCTCCAAAACACATAAAATAAAAGTAACAGTTTAGCCCCAGAAGTCAAGGTCATCTATGACTTTTCTATCAGTCACTTCCCCATCATTTCTTCCCTTTTGTGCTCTGGATAGTGTGCTTTGCCCTGCCAGCTCTATGCTTCCAGATCTCCACATCAGTATCCATGAGCTTTCTCTACTTCTACTCTATCTGAAGTAGAATTTTGCTTCATTTAAGTTCCATCTCATCTGTGAATCCTTACGAAACACCTTAAATCTTTCAGAAGAATGATGATCTATCACAGCAATAATGAATAATGATCATATTCTCCTATGATTCCCAGGGATTTTATTAGAAGAAATATGGCCAGATTTTTCTTAGAATCAAGGATGGTAAAAAAAAATTGACTCATCTAGTTTGGACACACCATCAGCAAAGACTAAACCCTAGAAAAGAATATTTTGTTTGGCAAATTTAGAAGTTTGGTAAAAACAAGAAAATCCTCAGTTGGATAAATATACTTAAAAGATCAGGAAGATGGCATAGGATCTGGCAATATTTCTTTACGCTGTGCATAAAGTCATTCTGAGTCAAAGCCAACCCAGTGGAAGTAACAACAACTAATAATAATAATGTTGTTGTTGTTGTATACCATCAAGTTGGAATGCGCTTGTAATTGACCCTCCAGCAGGCTTTCAGAGACAGTAAATACATAGAAGACAACTCCTTATCTTTGTCCCACAGAGCAACTAGTGGATTTAAACCGTACACCTTTGGGTTGGCAGAGCAATTCCTTACCACTAAGACACCAGAGATCCCTGATGATAATTATAGTAAATACTGCTTGCTGAAACTGAGGAGGGCCTGAAGTACCTGCTGCAGAGGGTCAAGGACTACCGCCTCCAATATGGATTGATGCTCAATGTAAAGAAGACAAAGATTCTCACCACTTTGCCAATTGGCAGCATCAGGATGGATGGTGAAGAGATTGAGATTGTTCATAGCTTTAGTTTTCTTGGCTCCACAGTCAACACTCCTGGCACCAGTAGCCAGAAAATTAAAAGGTGCATTGCCATGGGAAAGTCTGCTGTTAGGGACCTCTCCAAAGTACTGAAGAGCAATGGTGTCTCTCTGGAGACTAAGGTGCATTTGATACAGGCCATGGTCTTTGCTATCACTTGTTAATGCATCAGACAGTTGGACAATGACCAAGGAGGATAAAAGGAGAATTGATGCCTTTGAGCTGTGGTGCTGGAGAAGAGTATTGAGAGTACCATGGACTGCTAGGAAAACAAACAGATTCATCCTGGAAAGGGTTAAACCGGGCGGCTCACTGGAGGTAAGGATTCTGAGGTTCAGTCTAACATACTTTGGTCATGCTGTAAGGAAAGACTGGTCCTTGGAGAGGGACATCGTGTTTGGGAGGTGGAAGGACAGCGCAGGAGGGGAAGGCCCTCTGTGAGGTGGATTGATTCAGTGACTAGGATAATCGGGATGGGAGTGTCAGAGACAGTGCGATTGGCACAGGACAGAGCAGAGTTTAGGGCTGTTGCACATAGGGTCGCTATGAGTCGCAAGCGACTCGATGGCACATAACAACAACAACAACTGCTAATAATAGTAACAACCACCACTTACTTTATGTCAGTCAAACATGTTGCAGGGCACTCTCTATGTATTATATTCATTAACCCTCTTCTTGATGGTTCTAAAATGTTTAAGAAAAGATTTCTTTAAAATTACTAAATTCATACACTAGCAAAGAGAGAGCTAGAATTAGACCTCAGCATTCCCTTCCCAATCATACACTTGAAAAAAAAAATCTGAAAAAAACCCTGAAGTAGTAAAAACGTTAGGCAATGAATTAATTTGAATTTTTCAGATATAATCTAGGTAAGAATTAAGAGTGGAATTAAGGTGACTTGGAGGACACCATAAATGCCATAAAAATAGACACACACAAAAGAATTACAACACTAGACAAGTGGTTGACAGTGATTACAAAGAAAGAAGGCAAGGAAAAGCTGCCGTGACTCATGTTGATGATTCAGGTGAATGACGACTCCATCCACAGCAGCTGCCAGGGCTGTTCAATGGCTGACCCTCAGTTGGTTTTCAGAAAGAAGCGAAAACATTTCCTCTGGGACATTTTAAATATGTCCTGATGATCCTTGGCTATCTCCTGCCATAAATGTTAAAACTTAATCTGGCATCGTTGGTTTTCTTAGCATTGTGCAAGATAAACCTGGTATTTCTACTGATACAGTTCATACAGTTTTTAAAAACGATTCAGTGTGCTGACAAAACCTTTATTTAGGAACAACTTTTCTTTTTCTAGGGTCACTGAAATGAAGAAGTAGAAAGTACTGGCATCCTAAAATGACCCTGAAGTGAGTGACTAATAGGGAGAAATAGTAGGAGAGAACAAGCATATCAGCATGCAGCCTAATGGAAACAATGTGACAGCTCTGTCCAGTGGCAGTATTGCACAGAAGCATGTGGTGACCTCCAGAAATCTATATTGAAGGAAGGGTAGTGGTTCAAGTGTTCTATTGAAGATGAATCTTATATACAAGCTTTGGAGGAACTGTGGTGATATTGATGGACAATGGAATTAAAAGACAGCAACATTCATTAAATAAAAATTTATTAATATTAAAAAACCCCAAAAAACAAAAAAACTTAATCCCAATCCTAATCCAATTGTTCTCTAGAGAGTAAAAAGAGAAAAAAAATTTCAAAGACCAGGATTTTGCTTTGGATTTTTTTTAAAAAACGTTTGAAACAATTTAAGGTTGTTGTTGTTGCTGTTGTTATGTACCTTCAAGTCGCCTGCAAATCTTAGCAACCCTATGTACAACAGCCCTAAAACCTGTCCTATACTGTGCCAATCTCACTGTCTCCAACGCACCTACCCCAATTACCCCAGCCACAGAATCAATCCACCTCATAAAGGGTCTTCCTCTCCTGTGCTGTCCTTTCACGCTCTCAAGCATGATTTCCTTCTCCAAGGACTGGTCCCTCCTCGCAACATGTCCAAAGTACATCAGATGAAGCTTCAGAATTATTGCCTCCAAGGACCAGCCTGGTTTAACACTCTCCAGGTCGAACCTGTTTGTTTTCTTAGCAGTTCATGGTAAATTCAATACTCTTCTCCAACACCACAGCTCAAAGGCATCAATTCTCCTTCTATCTTCGCTAGTCATTGTCCAACTCTCTGATGCATAGCAAGTGATTGCAAAGACCATGGCTTGTATCAGGTTTACCTTAGTCTCCAGAGTGACACCATTGCTCTTTAAGTCCTATGGAGAGGTCCCTAGCAACAGACTTTCTCATCACAATACATCTTTTAATTTCCTGGCTGCTGGTGCCAAGAGTACTGACTGTGGAATCAAGAAAACTAAAGTTATTAAAAATCTCAATCTCTTCACCATCCATCCTGATGCTGCTAATTGGTCCAGTAGTAAGAATCTTTGTCTTCTTGACACTGAGCCTCAATCTATATTGGAGGCTGTAGTCCTTGACCCTCTGCAGCAAGTGCTTCATGTCTTCCTCAGTTTCAGCAAGCAGGGTTGTGTCATCTGCATAACGCAGATTGTTGATAGATCTTCCACCAATCCTGATGCCACAATTCTCCTCATAG
>NW_006399852.1:11864717-11866701 GCF_000299155.1 Elephantulus edwardii
GAAGCCCCAGAATCCTTGCCTCCAAGGAGTAGCCTGGTTTAACCCTCTCTAGGATGGATCTGTTTGTTTTCTTGGCAGTCCATAGAAAAGGAAATGAAATTCCCTCTATATCAGGGAATAAGAATGTAGTGGCAGAGAGAAAGCACGTGTGTAACAGAGAACAGAGAGATGAGTGAGAGTTGAGCCAAGTAAGGCGTGTCTTCTCCTGTGCCTCAGGAGGCTTTCGGGGCCTGGAGGTGAGGAGTGGTACTGCCAGAGGGAGATGATCTGAATCCCCCAGCTGCTGTGTGACTCAGCCTCGGAAAGCCCCCTGTAGGGTCAGCTATATGTCAAGAATCACCATGGTGTGGGATCCACTCAGCAGGTTTGGTTTTTTAGTATCTGAGATATACAAAGAGCCCTTTGGTGGCCCAGTAGGTTGGAAGTTGTACTCCCAATCCAGAGAGTCACAGTTCATACCCACCATCTGCTCCAAGAGAGAGAGTTGGACCATGTCCTCCAGTGCATTTTGACAGTCTGAAAGTTCACAGGAAGGCCACCTGTGAGTTGATGTTTGAGATTGAATTGAAGATATAAAAAGAGTTTAAAAAGTCAACAATGAGAAAACAAACAGCTCAGTGGAAAAATGGAAGAAGGCACCTCATCAAAGCAAAAAAATATATATAACAAATTAAAATGCCAAGGCCTTTGAGCTGTGGTGCTGGAGCAGGGGTCTAAATATCCCATGGGCTGCCAAAAGAATGAACAAGCATATCTTGGAGAGAGTGTAGCCAAGATGCTCCTTGTAGGGAAGATGGTGAAACAGCACACACTTTTGTTAGGAGAAAAGTCAAGGGTTAGTGAAGGAGGAAGAATTGAAAGAATAACCAATATGCATTTTTCCATTTTTTTGAAAAAGTGTCTCCAGAGTGCTCCTTGATGGCAAGGTTGGTAAAGCTTCATCTCTCACAAGCTGCATATGTAGCTAAGCAAGGCTATTCCTTTAATAGGGACATCGTGCTTGGAAAGATGGAGGGTCTGTGAAGAAGAGAAAGACTCCCAACAAAATGGACTGACACAGTGACTTCAGCAACGGGCTTTAGAGTGCCAGAGATCCGAGGATGGTGCAGGATAGGACAGGGTTTAGGTTGGCTGTTCACTGGGTTGCTATCAGTCATACTCTACTTAATGGCACTTAACAACAACAACAACAATGCCACCACCACTTGAAAGAAACCAATGTGAAAAATCTATCTATTCTATAACTCAAACTATACAACTTTCTCGAAAATGCAAAAGTATGGAGACAGTAAAAATTGGGGGAAAAAAACAACCAAAACCAAACCAATTTTAGTACTTGTTTGGAGATCCAGTGAAAAGAGAAAGAGATGGAATGCTGGGATGATATTTAGGACATTTCCTAATATCATTGAGAAAGAACTGATGCCTTAAAGTTGTAGTGTTGGCAAAGGGTATTGAATATACAGACTGCGAAAACACTCAACAATTCAATGCCCTGGAGTCAGTCAGCGTCAACTGATAGCTGATCCTCTAGCAGGTTTTCAGAGGCTACAAATCACACAGGAGAAGATTGTCTGTCTTTCTTAAGTGGAAGAACTGCCTTTTGGGATAGTAGTACAACTCCCTTTGAATAAGGCCCCATAGCTCCCGGGAATGTTGAAAGAATAAACAGATCTGTTTTGAAGAAGTACAACTAACACGCTCCTTAGAGGCAAGGCTGGTGAAATTTCTTCTCACATAATTTGAGTAGGTTGTCAGAAGGGTTCAGTCCTTGGAAAAAGACATTATACTCAGAAAAATAAAGTTGAGTTGATTGCCCATCTTTCTTCCAAAGAGCAGCTGGCAGATTCTAACCATGTTCCTTTGCTTTTACATCATAATTCATTACACTAAGCCTGTATATAGGAAACTCTAGTAGCCTAGTCATAAGAAGCTGTGTTACAATCCCAAAGGCACATGGTTCAAATCCACAAGCACCTCTCTG
>NW_006399852.1:11867261-11868655 GCF_000299155.1 Elephantulus edwardii
TTGAGGAAAATATATGTAGGAATTCTTTGGAATTTCTTGTGGTGTATCTGTATATATAAAACTGGGGTAAAATATGTATTCTTTCCTTTATTAGGAGCTCTGGTGGCCTAGAGAATAAGGAGTTGCACTGACAACCCAAAAGCAGGCAGTTGTATCTCACTAGCTGCTCCACGGAAAAAAAAGATTGGCAATCTCCTTCCTGTAGGATTTATAGTCTCTGAAAACTTGTTGGAGGATCTGCTATGCATCCATTCCAACTCAACAGCACATAACAACAACAACAACTTCTTTTATTAAAAATAATCTCAAGGGGAGCTCTGGTGTCCTAGTGGCAAGAAGCTGCACTGCAATCCCAGAGGCCCATGGTTCGAATCCACCAGATGCTCTGGCCAGGAAAGGAGGGACAATCTCCTCCTGTACCAGTCAGATCTGATTTGACGGTGCACAGACACACAAAAATAATAATAAAATAAAATAAATAAAAAAAGAAAGGAGGCAAAAAAAGAAGAAAAGAATCTCTGAAAAGATAGAGCCAGAAGGAAAAGAATGGATCTGGGTATTCATTCAAATGATACTGACTTAACCAGGAAGATGAGTCTAGGATTTAACTGGAAATACTCATTCACTCGCTGCCTTCAAATTAGTTCAGCCTCCTAACAGCCCCTTCTTGGATTTTCTAAGGCTGTAAATTGCAATGAGAGGAAAGGGCTGCCACACTTCTTTCCTGCTGACCCATCAGTGGGTATAAACCACCAGAAACACAAGGTTTTTGACATCTCAACTGGGTAAAGACTACACAACCAGAGCTTCCTTAAGCTGGAAAAGAATTGATTAAATTAATATTGCCAAAATTAAAGTAGTTGGTACTACAAGAAGTAAAACCTATATGGTCTCAAGGGGTTAGGTTTTAGGAGGAAATTATTTGATTTATAAAAGAACTTTACTGTTTTTGGTACTCAGTCAAAGTGGGTCCATTTTGACACCAAGACTACCAATTGTCTCAAATCAACAGTGCATTTCATGTCATGTGTCATTGACAGAAACAATATTAACAATAAAAACTATCTTGATGTTTACTATTTTAACTCATTTTATTGCTATGAAGGTACTAAACTCAGATATTGAATTTCAACATTAATAAAATATAATTCACTAAAATATATGTGCCTTATAAATGTAGATATCTATGGAAAATCGTGAGTCTATAATTCTGAATAATTTCATTTTAGGATGTTGTTGTTATGTGCTATTGAATTAGAACTAACTCATAGCAGATCTTTCAACTGGTTTTCTTTTAATGTTTCCTGGATCATTCAAAATTTGGCCAATAGCATCTCTCAATATTGTAACCTGAGGCTTGAATTTGTTTTTCATTTCTTTTAGCTTGAAAAAAG
>NW_006399852.1:11868897-11876744 GCF_000299155.1 Elephantulus edwardii
AAGATGATCTTTAATTTCAGGTGTAAGAGACTCAAAATCATATTTTTATTCTTATGGATTTATTTTCTTTTCTTCAGGCTCAATTTGAACTTGCATATGAGTAATTGATGGTTTTATCTATAGTCCTTTTATCTACATGGCCTGGTTTTGACTGCTGTGATTGAGCTCCTCCAACCGTTTCTTCCACAGATACAGTCAATATGATTCCTATCCAGTCCATCTGGTGAGGTCCATGTGTGAAGTCACTGCATTTTTTTAAAAAAGTATTTGTAATGAATATATCATTGAGCATACAAGATTTAGTCATTCAATATCTGGCCTCATTTATGCAACCAAGTCTGTACTTTAGAACTGTCATTTCTTCTTTGTTTCCAATCTGCATTTGAGCACAAACTGTCATTAACCCATCTTGATGGCATGTTTGGCTCATTTTGGACTGCGAGATTTGGCAAAAATCTTCAACCTATCGCTCTTTTGTTTCAGCTATTGATGTGTTTAGTTGAGTAATAGTTAATATAATGTCCATATTATTCTAGTACAATTTGTGCTTAATAGAGGGCTCTAGTGTCTTAGTGATAAACAGTTGCACTGTCGATCCAAAGGCATGTGGTTCATTCAAATCCACTAGCTGCTCTATGGAAGAAAGATGGACAGTTTCCTCCTGTGTAATTATACTACCCCTGGAAACCCACAGGAGGGTAAGGTATGAGTTGATTCTGACTCAATGGTACCTAATAACAACAAAAGACAAATTGGTATCAATAAACCCAGAGTCCAAACTTTGTTGTTATTGCTGTTGGTGCAAATGAGTTGAGTCTGACTCATAGTGACCATATGCTATCACAGGACAGGACAGGGCTCATATCTATTGCTCACAGGGTTGCTATGACTTGGACTTAACTCAGTGACATCAAACAACAACATAGTGACCCTATGAACAACAGAGCAAAATGCTAACCAATCCTGAGCCATTAAAATACAGGTATGCTTTGATTTATGCAAAATAGTTGCATTGCACATTTCTAGTAATTTCATCTCGATTCTCATTTACATAATTTCTTCTGTGGATTTTCTTTCATAGATAGATATAATTTAACCAATCTATGCTTAAACTTCTATTTAGAACATATATTCCAAGAAAAATTTTGCGATAAAACAATTTCTATTATGCTATGACTATGTTTTTATTTACTATTCTATACACTAAATTTCATTGGTTACTTTGCTGATGTCAGGTAGATCTAGCCTAAAAGGAAAGTATTGTAATGGAATGTACAAGTGTTGACATTAGAGAATAAAAAGGGAAGAACTCACAAGGCAGTATTAAGACATTCAAGCCTTGAGCTGCAATAGTGAGAGTAGCTATTGGCAAAACCTTGATTGATCCAGGAAGCCTCAAAAGAAGATAGAAGAAACACACAGAATCACTGTAACAAAAATAAATGAAAACTTTTAGGAAAACATTTACTGTGTAAAAAGGAATGTATAGTAATGGATGAAGAAGTTCAAACTTAAGGCATTGGCAAAATATAAAGCACCAAGTATCCCTAGGATACCAATGGGCTTGTTACAAATAGTGGATGCAGGCCTGGGCGTGCTAATCAGTTTATGCCAGGAAATTTAGAAGACAGCCGGCCAACTGACTGGAAGAGATCCATAGTTGTTCCCATTCCCAAGAACAGGGATCTAACAGAATGTGGAGATCATGGATCATTATAAATAATATCACATGCAAGTAAAGATAATACAGAAATGGTTACAACAGTCTATTGACAGAGAACTTCCAGAACTTCAAGCTGGGTTTAGAAGAGGCCATGGCACCAGGAATATCACTTCTGGTGTCAGATGGATCCTGGCTGAAAGCAGAGAATACTAGAAGAATGTCTATTTATGCTTTATTAATGAGGACTTCACAAAGCATTTGATGGTGTGGTTTATAATGAATTACAACTAACATTGAGAAGAATGGGAATTCCAGAAGACTTCATTGTGCTCACATGAAACCTACACCTAGACCAAGAAGCTGTTATAAAAACAGATCAAGGAAACACTGCGTGTAAGTCAGGGTTCTATCCTTTCTCCATACCTATGCAATCTATATACTGAGCAAATCATTTGAGAACTGGACTCTTATGAGGAAGAATGTGGCATCAAGATTGGACGAAGACTCATCAACCACCTGGTGCTATACAGATGACCCACCTTGCTTGCGGACGGTGAGGAGAACTTGAAACACTTGCTGCTGATCAAAGCCTACAGGCTTCAATATTGGTTACATCACCATATACAGAAACAATTCTCACCACTCGACCAACAGGCAATATTATGATAGAGGGTCAAATAAATGAAAGGAATGAAACTGTCAACGATTTCATCTTACCTGGACCTCCAGTCAGCGCATTTGTTACCAGTAGTCAGGAGATTAGAAGATATATTACACTAGGAAAGTCTGTAGTCAGGGACCTTTCCAAACTATTGAGGAACAGTTTGTCAGTTTGAGAACAAAGACGCACCTGAGCCAGTCCATTTTTCTTTTCAATCACTTGCAGTGCATCTGAGAGCTTGACAATAAATAAGGATGACAGAGGAAGAATTGATTGATGCCTTTGAGCTGTGATGTTAGAGAAGAGTAGTGAATATCCTATGGACCGCCAAAAGAACAGATATGCTTTGCTGAAAGTACAGCTAGAGTGTTTCTTGGAGACAAAGATGGCAAAGGTTTATCTCACATACTTTGGGCATGTTACGAGGAGAGATTATTCCTTACAAAAGAACATCATGCATACAAAGGTGGAGGGTCAGCAAAAGAAAGGAAGACTCTCAATCAAATGGATTGGCATAGTGACTGCTGCAATGGGCACGAGTATCTCATAAATGATGAGGATAGGACAGGACAGGACAGGACAGGGTTCAATCTGTTGCTCATTGGGTCACTATGAGTCATGTTCTACCTGAGGGCACCTACCAACAACAGCAGTATCAACGTGTGTTTTGCTCTTTAGTCACACATTTGGTCACTGCAGATAAAATAATCTGTTAAACTGGAGGTTTGCCCTTGAATTTCCCAACGTGAAAGTATTTCCACAGACTGAGTTCCGTAAAGTGGCTGTTAGGCTCTGCTTTGGCTCCCTTTGCTGAAGTAACATCAACAGGGATCACTGAGCTCTTGTTCTTTTGCTATTCAAGCAATTAGGCTAAATGCTTAAAAAGAATCCTGTTTGAAAATCTACTTTAATGGTTATTATCCTAAGTCTCTTCTGTGGAAGTTTGCCTCAGCATGTCAGCTCTGACTCATATAAAATTTTTGTCTTGTTAATAAACACAGATGATGTATAAATAATAAAATACAAATTGGAAACACTTGCAATATAGATGAGAAACAAAAGATTACTACCCTATGCAAAGAAAGTTGTAAATAGGTGTCCTAAAACAAAATGTCTGTAGTATATTTGGAAATAAATTGTAACAAGGAATTCACAAAATGTCAGAGACAAATGGCTGCAAAGGAACTAAAAGCGGTCAGTTCCACTAATAATAAAAGGAATGCAAGTAAAAATGATACACACTTCACCTGTCACATTTTGAAGATAAAGCGATGAGTAATACTGAGTATTGCAATGTAGAGGGCGTTGGCAAAAGCGCCCTGTCCTGATATTGATGGAAGTGAGTGGTATAATCTTTCTAGAGAACAGAATGATAATATATTTCAAAATATAAAATGTGGAAATTCTAAAAAAAAAAAAAAAAGTGGAAATTCTTTGACCTAGAAATTGCAGCCAAGTTGCCACCCAAATGCCAAATACTATATCCACCAATATAGTTATTCAATAATTGCTAGTAAAAACAAAAATAAAAAGGGCAAAGATGAATTAAACTATGGCCTGAATAGAAAACTGAACACTGCGTTGCAGTAACATTGATGGTATGAGTTTATAATTTTAGTATTAAAAAAATGTCTAATGTGGATATTGTTCTGTGCCATCTAGTGGAAGCCCACTCATAACTGACTCCTTAGTGGGTTATCAGAGGATGTAAATTGCACAGGAGGAGAGTGCCCGCATTTTTCTTTTTCTCAGGGAGTATCTGGTAGAGTCAAACCATCTGCCTTTGAATTAGCAACACAACTCCTCACCCATTAAGCCATCAGAGATATCGTCATATACAGAGAATAGGCAGAGATACAGGAATGCATGGATATTTTTATTATTAAATTAAAAAAAAAACCCTACCTCACTTGTGGCCAAGTTGATTCTGACTTATGACAACCTCCTATGTTGTAGGGTTACAACAGAGTACTCTATGCAGAGTAAGATTGTCCACGAGAAGGTTTTCACGGCTCTGACTTTTGGAAGCAGATTACTAAATTTCCCTTTCAAGACACTACTGGGTGCATTTGAAGTGTCAGTCTTTGAGTCTGTGGCCCAGGGTTTAAACCATTTGTTTCATCCAGAGCCTACTGTATTATTACAACTCAAGTACACGGTTGCTGAGTCGGTTCTGACTTTTGGTGACCCTCTCTCAGGTTTTTGAGGCTGTAAATCACAAAGGGAAAGTGCCATCTTTCTCTTAGGGAGCTGCTGGTGGATCGAACCACAGAGACAAGCAATCTTTGTGTTAGCAGCACATATGCACTCGGCCAGCAGAGCTCTCTGTATCATTATTGTGTGGTGAGAACTTTTGCACAAACTCATAAACATGTAGGAAGACGGCATGTTCATCAGGATGTTAACATGACTGAGTATCTCTAGGCCTGAGGTGAGGTTTCACTTATATCTTGTTCTTAAAATGTTAGATTTGTATCATTGAGAATGAGTTATTTTTCAAGATAAGAAGGTAAATGTCTCATGCTCATGCATACCAACTTAAAGTTATTTGAATCCTAGATATTGAACTATGCACAAATCATTCACAAAATTCTCCTCCTTCTTATTCCGAGGCACACAACAATACTTCATCTCCTACCTTCTTTGCAATTTGATATAATCATGCAGCTAGTTCTCTCCAGTGGAGTAAAAAGGCAGTGCCATTTTAGGTTCTTTTCTTTATTCCTCCAAGTGAATATAGCTTAAAGAAAGAGTTTAAAATTAAGTGTAGCCATGAGTTAGGAAGAGTCTGGATAAACCAACAATTTCTGGAAAGCCATTGTCTGGTCAGGTATAACTATGGACAATTCACATGGGCAAGAATCAAATGTCAATTGTGTTTGAGCTATTATGTGTTTTGATGTATTGATATTATAACTGTGTAATCCATCCATATGACATACTTTGGACACGCTGCAAGGACCAGTTCTTGGAGAGGGACATTATGCTTGGGAAGGTGGAGGAACTGCGCAAGAGAAGAAGACCCTAGGTGAGATGAATTGACTCTGTGACTGACGTAATGGGGGGCGGGGGGTAGATATGTCAGAGACAATAAGGTTGGATCAGGATAGAGCAGGGTTCAGAGCTGTTGTACTTAAGTTGACTATGACTCACAGGCAACTTGACAGCACCTAACAACAACAACAACAACAACAACGCATTCTGATTAGTGTACTTAAAAACCCCTCAAACCTGACTTTGTTGGGTTAATTGCAATTCACTGCATACAAGTGCCCAGTAGTGTTTACAAGACTGTAACCTCTTTATAAAGTAGACAGCCACATTTTATTCCCATGGAGCAGCTGGTGAGTTCAAATCACTGCAGTCTCGCCTATTCCAACTCATGGACACCCTCCAACGAGTTTCCAAGCCTGTTTCAAAGCTGCCTCTGTTTCTTTTGAGGAGCAGTTGATGAAATTTAAATGCTGATTTGCACAGCACATACATCATATTATACTGCCACCAATACTCCTTTCTAGTCACTGTAGCCAAAATTGACATGTGTTGAGGTAATTCTGCCTTATAGCAAATCTCCATGGTATATTCAAGTCTGCCTGATTCAGGCCATGGTCTTTCTGATTATTAGCTATGCATCTAGGACCTGGACAATGAATAAGGATAGACAGAAAAAGAATTGATGCCTTTCAGTTGTGGTGTTGGAGAAGAGCACTGAACATCCCATGGACGGCCAAAGAAAGAAAATATATATCTTGGAGAGGGTGCAGCCAGAGTGCTCTTTGGAGGCAACAATGATGAATGAGGCTTCACCTCACATACTTTGGACATATAGCTAGGGGGGCCTATTCCTTGGAGAGGGACATGATGTTGGGAAGGGTGGAGGATCAGCGAAGGAGAGGAAGACTCTCCACCAGGTAGACTGACGAGGTGATTGCTGCAATGGGCTCATGTGTGTCAGGAAGTGTAAGGGTGGCATAGGACAGGGCTAGTTTCAGCTCTTTCGTTCATAGGGTCACTATGAGTTGTATTTGACCCAGTAGCACCTAACAACAGTATCAACAAGTCTTTACAGAAATAGATTGCACATCTTTTTCCCCAAGAAAGAACTGGTGGATTTAAACTGACAATCTTTTGGTTAGCAGTCCAATCCATAGTGCACTCTACTATCGGAGTTCCTTTCTAATTCACAGAGATCTCTTGAGCTATTGATGGTCTGTGCCACAGTCAGCTCTGAGCCTTGTTTTCACTGCAAACCTGAAATTCTCCATCTGATTTTTTTCACAGGTGAAGTCAATCAGATTCCTGTATAGTCTATCAGGTAAGTTCCTTGTATATAATCACCACTTATGGTGTTGGTGTTTTTTTTAAAATGTATTTGCAATGAATAAATCATTGATTGTACAAAAGTCTATATCATTTGCTTTCCAGTTTTGTTTCTTTCATGAAGCCATGTTTTTCAATGACCCATCTTTATTTTTTTTCCAACATACATATTCCAGTTACTAAGTATTATTAATACAACTTGATTTCATGATGGACTGATTTCATACTGCAAAAGTTGGTAGAAATCCTTAATTTCATTATCTTTTGTTTTATTGGTTGGTATGAATTTGAATACTAATTATGTAAAAATAGGATTTTCTTGTATGTATGTGGAATTTATATTGTATATAGCATTATACTTAAAGATATACTTTGAAATAATCGTTTTGAGTATGAATGCTAAGCATTTCTCAGAATAAAAGAACTGAAGTTTGAATTTTCAAGACTTGGTTTGTAATACTGATGGAGTATATGGACAAAATCTTGAATGATACAAAACGCATTAAAAGAAGAGAGAGGGAATATACTGAGTCATTGAATAAAAAAAATTTGTTGACACTGAATCATTCTGGGAAATGTCTGATCAAGAGCCAATGGTGATGAAAGAAAAAGTTGTTTAATATGCCCTAAAAGCATTGGCAAAATATAAGGCCAAAAGAATTTATAGGATACCAGTTTCAACAAACAAATGCAGCTGTGAAAGTTCACTAGCCTATAAAAGAATTTGCAAGATACCACCTGGTCAACTGACTGGAAAAGATTAATCTTTGTTCACATTTAAAAAGCAAAAAAAGTGACCTAACAGTGTGGAAATGATAAAGCAATATCTTTAATATCACATGTAGGTAAAATCTTGCTGAAGATTATTCAAAACCAGCTGGGGCAGTCCATAAACAAGGAATTTTCAGAAATTCAAGCTAGATTCAGAAGAGGCTGTGGTACAAGGAATATCGATGATTATGTCAGATAGATTGAGGCTGAGAACAAAGAATAGCAAAAAGGTTCTTGCTTGTGGTTTACTGACTATGAAAAGGCATTTTACATGTGTGGATTTTAGTAAATTATGGGTAACATTGAGAAGAATGGGAACCCCAGAACAATTAATTGTGCAGTGTGAAACCTATACCTAGGCCAAGAAGCTGTTGCCTGAACAGAACAAGGGAACACTGCATAGCTTAAAACAAGGAGAAGCATATGTCAGGG
>NW_006399852.1:11880920-11881431 GCF_000299155.1 Elephantulus edwardii
GCTTTTTTTATAATTTGCTATGGTGGTAAGTGGTAAGGAGTCGTACTGAGACTCACAGGAAACCAGTTTGAATCCACTGCTTTGGGGGAGAAATATGGATAGTGTCCTCTTGAGCGATTTGTAGCCTCTGAGAGCCCCCTGGAGAGTCAGCTATGGGTCGATTTTTATTTGACTGGCATATAATAAGAAACAAAACATACACTCACACTAACAGGATGCCTTATGCCAATTTACCAGAAATTTCCTCCTAAGTGTCATCAACAAATTGCACATAAATTTGAGAGCTCATGCTAGAGTAGTTTTGGATAAATTATTTTTAAGCTGTTTGGTTAGCAGACTTTGGAATAGACTTACAGTTGGGTACAAGGGATCTTTAAAAACATCACGTTAAGAGCATATTAGAAAAAAAAAGAGCATATTAGGGAGGAAATACATACATACACACATTATATATATATACATACACACACATATGTATATATATACACACACATCATGTATATATACACAC
>NW_006399852.1:11881531-11891251 GCF_000299155.1 Elephantulus edwardii
TCCCACACTTATTAAACCTGTGTTCTGAGCAAATTATTTGAGAAGCTGGGTTATGTGAAGAAGAAGAATGTGGCAGCACATTGAAGGATTGGAGAAAGACACATTAACCGCCTACCTTATGCAGATTATGTCTTCCTTGTGGAAAGTTAAGAAGACTTGAAGCACTTACTGCAGAAAAATCAAAGAGTAAAGTCATTACTATAGATTGTATCTCACCTTCAAGAAAACACCCTTATGCATCAGCAGACAATATAATTATAGATATAGAAAAGATAAAAGTTGCCAAGGATTTTCTTTTTCCCAGAGCTACAATCAACATCCACAGTAACAACAGTCAAAACCCAAAAGTCAGATGGATTGCACTGGGCAAACCTGCTGTCAGAGACCTCTTTTAAGTTCTAAAGAGCAAAGATGTGAATTTAAAGACTGAGATGTGCCTGACTAAACCCGCATTGCTTCATATATACGACTGAAGAGTTAACGTCTTTGATTTATGGTGTTGGTGAAGAGTATTTACTCTACCCTGGATTGCCAAATGAACAATAAATCTACCATAGAGAAAAGCCTGATGTCCTTGCGGGAGAAGGGTGGTGAAACCTCCTCTCACATACTTTGTGGATGTTGCCAGCAAGTTCTATTCCTTATAAAATGAATGATATCATGCTGGGGAAAGTACAAGGTTAGAATAAAAGAGGATGGCTCTGAAAGAGAGGAATTGACACAGAGACTGCAAAATGGCTTGAGCATGTCAGAAATGATGACAATAACCTACGGTTGAGCGAAGTTTGGTCATTCATAGGGTCACTGTGAGTGTGATTCAGTGACACCAAACAACAACATGCAATAAAGAAATAGGAAGCCAAATATCAAGCACTGTATCTACAATATAGAAAGCAGATTCAGCAACTAAATTTTAGACTTTGCAGAGTGGAAAGCTTGTAATATTATAGTTCTAGGATTCAGTTTTCCCCAAGATCCAGATATCATATTTTATTATACAATATAAATTTTTGACTTGGCGAAACTAAGCATATCTATCTTTCATTACCCAGAGGAACTAGCCTTGGGGTGGGGTGGGGGGAATACAAGTTTGTTTTGTGAATATAAAAAAAATGTTAAGAATTTAGTTTTACAATGCTTGCACTGAAAGCTTTTACTTTTTGTTTCCTTGAGATTCAAAAGTACATGATAACAACATTGTTCTAAGAAAACAAAGACAATGACAACATCTCTCTCTCAATGCCATTGAGTTGATCCCAGCTGATAGAGATCATCTCTCAGGTTTCCATGGTGGTCAAGTGCCCTGAGAAGAGACTTCATGTCTTCCACCCTTGGAGCTCCAGAGATGCTCAGCCTTCGCATTCAAGGTACAAGTAGGTAAAGGCTATGCCACCAGATTTGATAAATGTATTACTAGTCATACTCAATTGCATACATCCGAGATGAAGAATTACTGATAAAGACTCAAGATTAGGCACTTCAAACTTGTGATTGTTCATAAGAGAATATATTTCCACTTTTGGAATTGTTGTTGTCGTTGTGTGCCATTGAGTCACCTGTGACTCATAGTGACCCTATGCACAACAGCACTAAACCCTGCTCTGTCCTCTGCCAATCTTACTGTCTCTGACACACCTACTCTCATTACCCCAGTCACTGAATCAATCCAAGTCATTGAGGGTCTTCTTCTCTTGTGCTGTCCCTCCACCCTCTCAAGCATAACATCCCTCTCCAAGGACTGGTCCCTCCTTGCAACATGTCCAAAGTATGTAAATGAAGCTTCAGAATCCTTGCTTCCATGGAGCAGCCTAGTCTCACCTTCTCTAGGACAAAGCTGTTTGTTCTCCTTGTAATCCATGGTATAGTCAATGCTGTTCTCCAGCACCACAGCTCAAAGGCATCAATTCTCCTTCTATCATCCTTAGTCATTGTCCAGATTTACAAAAGAGAATTTCCCCCCCTTCCTGATAGCTTCCAAAATAGCAGATAAGAATTCTCTAGTAAAATTCTATACAGAATTTATCTAAAATTTTTCAGAACTCAACCCCTGATACCCACTGTTATTAGCTTGTTGTGGTTAGGTTCCATTGAGTCTATCATGAATCTATGAACAGCAAGTCTGAATTTTGTACTATCCTGAGTCAACTTCATTGATTTTGACACACCTGACCCCATTGTCACAGTTACTGTGTCAATCCGTCTCATCCAGGGTCTTACTTTCCTGCTAGATCCTCTACCCTTTCAAGCTCTATGTCCTACTCCAGGGACTAACTACACCTGAAAACATGCCCAAAATATGTGAGATGAAGTTTCAAAATCCTCACCTCCAAGGATCAACCTAGTTTTATCCAGTCCTGACAGATTTATTTATTGTCTTGTAAGTCCATGGTATGTTCAACACTCTTCTCCAGCATAACAGGAAGATATTAATTCTTTTCTGTCATCGTTATTCATCATCCAGCTCTGAAATGCATAGCAAACAAATAAGAAGACCATGGCCTGGATCAGGTGCACCTTAGTCTCTAAACTGACATAATTGCTCTTTAGCCCTCTGAAGAGATCCTTGACCTCTTGAGCAAATTTTCTCAAAATACTCATCTTTTTATTTCCTGACTGCTGGTGCCAAGAATGTTGATTGTAGATCTGAGCAAGATTAAATAGCTAACAACTTAAATATTTTCTTCATCTATCATGATACTATCTATTGTCTCTGTGGTGAGGAGCTTTCTTTTTTGCTATTGAGATGAAATTGGCATTGAAGACTGCAATCTTTGATCTTCTGCAGCAAATGCTTATTTGCTAAATGCATAAAAAATTGCTATTAAGATGCTATGTATAGGTAGGTAAATGGAAATGCTTTTAAAAATTAGCTTTGCATTAAGCCATTTTAGCAGATGAGGAATGGTTTCAAGAATTTCAATGAATTAATTGCCTCACACTCTACTTTGGTAATGAGAGATACAATTCCTTTGGCATATTCTCTCTGACTTGGTTTTAATTTTACTACAATAACTCCCAACCACAATATTTTAATAGCTGTTGGGTTCATTTGAAAGCTCATAAAGTAATAGTGTCGATTTAAAGAATTACTATCACACCTCCATTGGCTTCATTCCTGTGTAAAAGGGTTACATATGTAAAAGTAATCCATATCTGAAAATGTAAAAATCCAGAAAAAATAAGATCCATTGAAAAAGAAAGTATAGAGTCATACTTGAATGACAACTGTACTTACTGTGCTACAAATTTTTAAAAATAATTTTTATTGTAATTCTAGGGAAAGCTTACAGAAAACTTGGTTTTCCATTCATGCGTTGGTGCACATTTTCCTCCTTACCCCATACTCTTGGGTTCACTTTTCTCTTTTAAAAACAAAAATCTTTCATTGTTGCACAATTTCCTCCTCCCCTGACCCAGTCCACTTTGCTATACACCTCTTATTCTAGACTGTTGTCATGCAAATAATGCGAATCATATATTCATTTTAAACAAATCTTTGCCTCATCTGTTCCAATGCAGTGTTCACTATTCACCCCTCTTTTCTTAGTTTTCTTCCAGGCTCCAATGTCGGTACTGTTTTATAACATGGCATTATGCAATATTTGTCCATTTGTGACTGAGATATTTCACTCAGTATAATGTCCTCCAGAGTCACTTATTTTGTATAATATTTTATGAGTTCCTTGTTTTTCAGTTCTGTGCAGCATTCAATTGTGTGGATACACCACAACTTCTCCATTCATTTGATGATGGGTGATTGTGTTGCTTCCATCTCTTTTTTATTGTGAACAATGCAGCGATAAACATGTTGATGTTGTTATGTGCCATCGAGTCACTTGCGACTCATAGTGACCCTATGTACATAGAAGTGCATATATCTGTTTGGGTGGAGGGTCTTTTTTCTTTAGGGTATATTCCTAGTAGTGCAATTGCTGGGCTGAATGGTATTTTTATTTTCAGCTTTTTGGGAAAGTGCCGTACTGCCTTCCATAGTGGTCATACCATTTTACATTCCCACCAACAGTAAATAAGGTTTCCAATTTCTCCACAACCTCACCAACATTTATTGTTTGCTGCTCTGTTGAACTTTGCTATTGTTACTGAGGGGAGATTATATCTCATAGTTGTTTTGATTTGCATCTCTCTTAGAGCTAGGGATTTTGAACATTTCTTCTTGTGATTTTAATGAATGTTAAAATCTGAATATCTCCTTTGGTGAAGCATCTGTTCATATCCTGTGCCCATTTTGCAATTGGGTTGTTTACCTTTGTTTTGAAGAGGTGCTGGAGTATTTTATTAATCCTAGATCTAAGTCCCTTATCAGATCTGTCATTACCAAATATTTTTTTCCCAGTCTGTGGCTTCTCTTTTAACACTGTTGGAGAAGTTTTTTGATGGGCATAGGGATTTGATTCTTAGAAGGTCATCTATCTTATTTTATTTTTTCATTTTATTTTCTATTTCATACCTCTATTTTATTCTATCCTGGCTGTAGGCTGCAATATTTTTTTTTACTAGAACATGTGAGTAAATGTTACATGACTTTGTTCTCTCATTACCTAAAGTTTTCTTTTTAACTGTTGCTAAAGATAAAGCAAGGTATTCCAACTTCTTTTTGTACATAAATATTTTTATCTGGTGAAGTTTTTCAGAATTATTTGTTTTAATATACAAAGTAGTTTATTCATTTCTATTCCTACCATTTAAGACTTAAATACTTTGAGATGAGAGCAGTCCTTGAAGAAGGACATGATGCTTGAAGAGCAGAGGGTCAAACAGGAAAGGATGATCCTGGAAGAGACGGATTGACATAGTAACTGTGGCAAAGGGGTCAGGTGTGTTAGAGATGATGAAGTTAGTAAAAGAGAGGGCAAATTTCAGAGTCATTGTTCCTAGAGTTACCATGAGTCATAGCCAACTTAACAGCACTAGCAACACAACATTTATCTATCCACAGTATTTATCTATCCCCCCCCAGAAATCCTCACCACTGAACCATTAGGTAATATCATGCTAGAGAGAATTTTGGAGTTGTAAATTATATCATTTTATTGGCTCCATAGTCAACAGCTATGATAGTAACAATCAAGAAATCAAAAGATGTGTTGTGTTGGAAAATCTGCTTCGATAAGTTCTAATGAGTACGAATGTCAGTTTAAAGATTAAGGTGCATCTGATCCAAGTAAAGGACTTTTCAATTTCTTCTTATGCATCTGAAACTTGAACAATGAATAAAGGTAAGGAAAGAATTGATACCTTTGAATTGTGGTGTTGATAAAGAGTAGTGAATATTCCATGGATTGCCAAAAGAACAATAGGTCTTGAAGGAAGTGTAACCAAATTGATACTGAGAGGTAAAGTAGTGTTGTAGCTATTGCTTTTGTTAGGTGCCGATGAGTTGACTCATAGCAATTCTATGAACAACAGGTCTGAACCCTATCCTGTCTTGTTTCATTCGTAACATTCTGACATATTTAAAGTCCATTTCTGTAGTCACTGTCAATCTGGTAGAAGGTCTTCCTCTCTTAGTCTGATCCTCCATCTTCTCAAGTACAATGTCTCTTAGCAACAGGCTTAAAGTGTGTGAGATGAAATTTTGTAATCTTTGTCTTGAAGGAGCATTCTGACTGCAGTTTCCTCATGACATATTTGATTTTTTTATTTTGGCCATCCATGGAATATTCCATACTCTTCCGCAACATCACAGACCAAAGTTATCAAATATGTGAGTAAATGTTATCTGACTTTGTTCTCTCATTACCTGAGGTTTCCTTTTTAACTGTTGCTAAAGATAACGAAAGGCAAGAGATTCCAACTTCTGCCTGGTTGACTAACTGGAAAAGATACATATCTGTTCACATTCCCAAGAAAGGTGATCCAAGAGAATGTGGAAATTATTCATCACTATCATTAATATCACATGCAAGTAATATTGCTCAAGATCATCCAAAACTGACTAATACAGTACACAGACAGAAAACTACCAAAAGTTCAAGCTGGGTTTAGAAGAGACCATAGCACTAGGGATATCATTGCCAATGTCAGATGGATCATGGTTGAAAGTAGAGAATACCAAAAGAAGGCCTACTTATGCTTTAACTATGCAAAGGAATTTTACCCCGTAGATCATAACAAATTATGGCTAACATTGAGAAGTATGGGAATCCCAGGACACTTAATTGTGCTCATGTAAAACCTATGTCTAGAGGATGTTGTTCAAACAGATACGAGAACACTGTTGTTGTTAGGTGCTGTTGAGTTGAGTTTGACTCATAGTGACCCTGTGAACAAAGGATCTGAAACTTGTTCTATCTTGTGCCATCCTCACACTTCCTGACACACAAAAACCCACTGTAGTAGTTACCAGGTTAATCCACCTGGTTGAGGGTCTTCATCTCCTAACGACCCTCCACCCTTTCTACATCATATCCCTCTCCAAGGAATAGTCCCTCCTAGCAACATGTCCAAAGTATGTGAGGCAAAGCCTCATCATTCTGGCCTCCAAAGAGCACTCCAGCTACACCCTCTCCAAGACATAACTGTTTGTTCTTTTATGACAGTTGCCTGCTGATGTAGTGTTCCCAGGTGTTTTAAAAGAATCTTTAGAAAGAATTTACTGTCTTGTGCCTTAGATACAACAGAGCGCAGACATTATTAAACAATTTCAGCAAGGCAAAGGACAGTAAATTCTTTCTAAAGATTCTTTAAAAACAGCTGGGAGCATTACATCAGCAGGCAACTGTCATAAATTCAAGCTGGATTTAGAAGAGACCATGCAATAAGGGATATAATTTCTGTTAACAGATGAATTTTATTTGAAAGCAAAGAATACCAAAAAGATGTTTATCTATGTTTTATTGACTACAAAAAGCCTTGGACTATGTGGATCATAATAAATTATGGCTAACCTTGAGAAAAATGGTAATCCCAAAACAACTGTGCTCAGGTAAAACCTTCACATAGAGCCAGAAGATGTCCAAACAGAACAAGGGAACACTACATGGTTTAAAATAGGGAAAGGTATGCATCAGGGTTGTATCCTTTCTCCATATCTATTCAGTCTGTGTGCTGAACAAATCATTCAAGTAACTGAACTATATTAAGAAGAAAGTAGCATAAGGATTGGAGGAAAATTCAGCAAGCTACAGTATGCAGATGGCCTAACTCTCCTTGTTGAAAGTGAAGAGGATTTAAACCTCTTACTGAAGAAAATCAACATCTACTTTTCAACACAGATTAGACCTCAATATCAAGAAAACAAAAATCCTCACAACTAGACTAAATAGCAATCTCATGGTAAAAAGAGAAAAGACTGGAATTTCAAAGAGTTAATTGTATTTAGACTTACAACTCATACCCATACAAGGTAGTGTTGTTGGTAGGTGTCATCTAGTTGAGTACAACTCATAGCAACCTCATGAACAAAATTTTGAGCCATCCTCATACTTCCTGACACATTATAGCCCACTGTGGTAGTCACCATGTCAACCCACCAGGAAGCAGCAGTCAAGAAATCCAACAACATATGCATTGAGTAAATCTGTTGTAAAATACCTCTTTAAAGTTATTAAGAGCAAGGATGTTAGCTTAAATAACAAGGGGCTGTGTATTTTAAATGGTTTCATATATATGTGAAAGTTAAACAATGAATAAAGGGATTGATGAATAAAGGATTGATGCCTTTGAATTGGTATTGGCCAAGAATATAGAATATCCCATGGACTGTCAAAAGAATAAACATATTTGTCTTGGAAAACGATCAGTAAGAGTGCACTTAGAAGCAAAGGTGGTTAGACCTTATCTCACATACCTTTGAGCATGTTGTCAAGAGAAGGATACCATGCTTGATAAGTACGTGAGAGAGAATCAAATCCTCAGTGAGATGGGTTGACACAGCAACAATGAGTTTATACATAGCAGTAATTATGGAGATGGAACAAGATTAGGAAAGATGTTCTGTTTTACGTGAATCACTGTCAGTGACAGTCAAATCCATGACACTTAATGGCAGTGACCTTACAAGAAGCTCTTCAAATCCACCATCTGCTCCATGGGATGAAGTTGGACAGCCCCGTCTCATAAAGATTTTCAGCCTTGAAAACGAAATTGAGCTCCCTGAACTCCATAGAAGTACATGTAGTAACCTAACAAATATTCTCTTTTAAATGACATATTTCAAGAATGTATTTGGTGGTGATGGTTGTTGTTATGAGCTGTCAAGTCTCCTGTGACTCATAGCAACTCTATATACAATAGCTCTCAACTTTGTCCTATAGTGAGTCAATCTCATTGTCTCCAACACACCTATCTCCATAACCCTAGTCACTGAGTTAATCCAGCTCATCCACTATCTTCCTCTCCTGCGCCATCTCTCCACCCTTCCAAGCATAATGTTCTCCAAGGACTGGTCATATTCAAAGTGTATGAGATAGAGCTTCAAAATTTTTGCTTCTAAAAAAAAAATTTTTGCTTCTAAGTAGCAGTATGATTTTTAACCTCTCCAGAGAATATAACAGAATTAATTTTTAAGACAAAATATGCTACATGGAAAAGTCTGTGCTATAGGTATTACAGAAGGATTTTTTTTTTACTTTTCCCTTTTTTTCTCCTGACCAGCTGTGTGATCCTAATCAAATATCTCCAACTCTCTCGAGTCTCAATCCTATCCTTTGTAAAATTGAAGGAATTGAAGTTTCCAGGATTATTCTGTTTCTCAAAAGAGGTTAAGAAATTTAATTAAAAACTTTATTGAAGATAAATTGTGACTATACCAACTATCTATTATTAGGCACAGATGATACAAGTTATATATTCTAGGAAAAAAAAAAACATTTCTTTAAAGTCATTTGTCATCTTCAGTCCTGTTCAGTTCTTTCACATCAACATGAAAGAAGATTTAGTTTATGAAGTCCTGGGAAAGTTTTCTTAAGGAAAGGAGGTTGTGAGAATCTTTCTTGTGTTCTTGTGTTGTTACGTGCCATTGAATCTCCTTGACTTATAGTGACCCTATGTGCAACAGCTCTGAAGCCTACCCTGTCCTGAGGGATTCTCACTGACTCCGACACACCTACTCCCATTGCCCCAGTTACTAAATCAATCCAATTCATCTGGAGTCATCTTCTCCTGTACTATCTCTCCACCCTTCTGAGCATGATGTCTTTCCCTCCCGGCCACATGCCCAATATATGTGAGATAGAGCTTCAAAGTCCTAGCCTCCAAGGAGTAATTTCATTTAATCCACTCCAAGAAAGACCTTTTTGTCACCTGGCAGTCCATGATATGTTCAAGACTCTTCTCCAGCACCACAATTCAAAGGCATCAATTCTTCTTCTGTCATCTTTAATCGTTGTCCAGCTCTCTGATGCATGGCAAGTAATTGCAAAGACCATGGTCTGGACCAGACTCAACTTAGTCTCTCGATTAACATCATTGCTTCTCAGTACTCTGGAGAGGTACGTGACAGCAGATATTCCCAGTGCAAACAGTCTTTTGATTTTCTGACTGCTGGTGCCAAGTTGTTGATGAGTCTTCTTCCAATTCTGATGCCACATCCCTCCTCATAAAGCCCAGCCTCCCAAATGATCTGTTCGGCATATAGATTGAAAAGGTGCAGACACAGAGCATCCTGATACACTCCTTTCCTGATTTTGAACTAGTAGTGTTTCCTGGAAGAGATCCATATTTATTTCCATTCCAAAAAAAGGTGACCCAACAGAGTGT
>NW_006399852.1:11895972-11899161 GCF_000299155.1 Elephantulus edwardii
ACACCACACATCACACACACACACACACACACACACACACACACACACACACATCATATATATATTTAAACAAGTCCATGTATTTATTTTCTGGATTCACCACCAAAAATGCAGATGTGTTGTTTGAAAACTTTTGTAAAATAAAGTCTTTATTCATGAGAAATACTTTGTCAGAGGGGTCATTCTCACATCATTCAAGAGTTAACACCTCAAAGAAGAAATCAGTGGAATAAGAGAATATATTGGCTTTATTTAGGGCCATAAAGGCCAATTTTAGGAGACTAGTTAACAACAACAAGGGCGCTCTGGTGGCCTAGTGGTAAGGACTTGCGCTGGCAGGAATGTGGTTCAAAACTACCAAATGCTCCGCAGGATAAAGACGGGCTGTCTCCTCCCATGCAATCAAATGCCTCTGAATACACGCTAGAGGGTCAGGTATAGATTGGTTCTGAGCCGAAAGGAAACAAGAACAACGGCAGCTAGTAACTATCCTAGTTATCAGTGGTAGACTTTTCTCTTAGAGACTTGGGTTTAGTTCTGAGCCAATATGCCTCATGCTCAGACCCTCGATCTTTCGGTGGAGACTTGCATGTTTCTGTGACGCTGGAGAGGTTCAGCAGATCCTCTAGACAAGGAAGAAAGGCCTGGTGATCAGCTGAAAATCAGCCAGTGGAGACCATAGGGGATAAAAAAGTCCAGTTTGGAATAACTTGTGGGGATGGTGGAAGAGAGGCAGTATTTTGTTCATTTTACCGGGGTTGCTGCAATTCAGGGGCCAATATCAATACACTAGTCATGTCCTCTTTGTCTATCAGTTACCAAAATTGTGGAGAAGATCTCCAGCTGGGATTGTAGATTTGTCTGTTCTCCCTGGTGATTTTATTCACTTTAGCTTCACACACTTAGTGCAGTCATCATGCAATGACTTCCTTTATTTCTAGTAATAGTTTTTGCTCTGGAATCTTGTCAGATTTTTGCTCACTAGCCTGGTCCAAGAAACAGCACTTAGTTTGCTGCCTTGGCCTTGGTTTCTACTTTGTTCAAAGGGATTTATTTACCATATTCTTGGCACACTAACACAAGATGTTCAGGGTATATTTACTCATTAAATAGGTTGAATGTCAAGATTTACACTTTGGAAATGGAGTACAATGGCTCAGATGTGGAATGGGTCAAAGACCACAAACCTAATCCTAAACGTTGTCTGCACAAGTCCAAGGATTATTCAGAGGCTTGAAGAATCTTAGTGCTCAAAGGGCATTACATTTCTAGCCATTCCTGCTCCTTCATATGAGTTATAGACAAAACAGTGTGGCAATGAGTGAACTCGAGCCTATTTTTCAGAGAAGAGAAGACTCTTTGTCTTGCATTGCTCTGTGCCTGGGGCTTTATATTTTTTCACACTTTAGTTATTTGTCTTTGAAGCAATGAAGAGAAGAGAGACCATCTTGATGGGGGGAAAAGATCTCAATTTGATTTTCTTCAAAACATACAGACCTCAGGAACAACTTCTGTCATTTTAAACTTCCACCTGTCTATTCATCTGTAAAAATAATCTTATCATGACATTTTCCTCAGACACCACAGCTATTTTCAGAGTTCAAATTAGTGTGAATATTTCTGTTTTACAAACACACACACACACACACACACACACACACCCCAAAAACCAACCCACCCACAATTTTAAAATTAATTCCATGTTCATGGTGTTTATGAGTAGATAAAAAACACGAAAGTGACAAGAGTAGAATATGCTTTATTGTGACTGTGTTTTTAGGAAGAACTTTCTGACATTTACTGTTGTCTTCCATGATTTCAAGAAAGGACCAGGTGTTTATACTAGGTATCAAGATTCTATGGGGGTATGGACTTGTCTATCCAATATTGACAATGGATTAAAAATGATTTTTTTTTCAATTTCAAAACGTTTTGATGAAAGTACCACTATACCTTTATCTCACACTAGGAGAGCAGAGAATAGAATTCTGAGATCATAAGTAATCTTTATTTGATGAGTTCTGAATCATTATTGTTTCTTTCAGTCAGTCATCTCTTAATTTAAAAAAATCAAGGAAACTACATATGCATAAAACAGATGTCAAGCAAAGTAGGAGGGATTATGCCAAGAGATGTGAGTAACTCTGAGCACCAAGGAGCTTGGCATCTGTAAAAAAGAGTGCCAGCAGCATGCAGACAGGTGAGTCTGGCTGCTGGTGTCCTCACAAGGTGGAACAGTCCCCATCAGAAACAGTTAAGCATAAAATCTATTTCCATGAAGTCACACATGCCTTCCCTGCTTCCAGCACCTACCTGTACCAATTCCAACACTACCTGTCCCTCTCAGAACTCTCACTGCTTTACTATTAGGTCCACAACCCATTTCTATGGTCACACAGACCTCACACAAACTACTTATGGTAATGGGGTTAATTAAAAAAATTAATAGGTTACACTTCAGATTGGTAATAGGATTATAATTCCTTATAATGAGTTTCTCAAGCATGCATACAAGCCCTTTGACCTTCAGTCTCATGGCAAAGCTCTCTATCCTGGCCGAATAGTGTCTCCCCCAACCCCACCCCTGCCCCTACTACTCCAGGAGGTTTGGATAAAGGCCCCTGGCTCTGGCTATGTGGGACAGCAATTCCAGGTCAGCACTCTCTCCTCATACTGGTGCCTGGTTCTCCTCAGCGGCTGTCACTGCTCTCAGTCAGGACCTGGTCTGTTTGGTCCAGGAATCTCTGGGCCCAAAAGATGCATGCTGAATTCCTAGCTTCTTTTTCATCACTAGTAATGAGATTCTCCTTTTCTGCCACCGAACCTGAAAATTAAACCTGGTTCTATGGCAAAACTGGCCAATCTCTTTATGAGCAGACCATGTACCCTATTTGCATGTTCTTACGAGCCACATGACAAAAGTCAAAAGTCTAGGAAAGCCGTTTTAAACAATAAATCCACTACACCACAGAATCTAACAGGGATGATATATGCCAATAAAGTTTAATGATATGACTAAAGGAAAAAACTTATTTTTCCATAGCAATGCTAGGTACAAAAGCCCTAAACCCTGCTTTATCCTGTGCCAATCTCCGACACACCTATCCCCATTACTCCAGTCACTGAATCAATCCACCTCATAGAGGATCTTCCTCTCCTGCGCTGTCCCTCCACCTTCCCAAGCATGAC
>NW_006399852.1:11900471-11901119 GCF_000299155.1 Elephantulus edwardii
CTCCAGGGACTATGAATGCCCCTTACATTTTAACACAACAACAACAGCAAGTTACAAACCTTCAGTTAGTGGTAAAGTTGTAAGAACAAAAGACAAAACTCATTCCATGAGTTAACAACAAAGCAGGCAGAAAATATGGTTAAGAGCATATTGGAGGGAATCCAAAGCTACCTGTAGATTTATAGATTAAGATCTTTGTTAGGATGAAAACTGAATAACAGCCTTTGGAAGAAAAGAAGAATTCAAATTCTTTCATTTTTCATCACATGATCTTCGCACCTTGGCCTCCGCACTTGTGCAATCTCTCGTGTACAACGAGATCAGGCTCCAGGCTATCCGCCATGCTACATGAAACGACTCAGATTGCCTCATTGCTGGTCTCCATGGCTGTGTTCATGACTTCCTTTTCTCACCCCTCTCTCTGCTTGGCAATCCTTCACCTCCGCTTCTGTGAAGCCTTCTCCAGCTTTCCACTATAAGACTTATTGTATCTTTTTATTAAAAAAAAGTTTTGATTTTATATTGGTTTGCATACAAAATTCGCATTCACTGTGTTTCGGTTATATTAGTTGTGTTTCACCCACTCCTCTGTTCCCGTTGTGTTTCATTTGATCATCCTCATACATTGTTGTTGTTGTTGTTGTTGTT
>NW_006399852.1:11901219-11902411 GCF_000299155.1 Elephantulus edwardii
TTGTCCAGCTCTCTGATGCATGGCAAGTAATTGCAAAGACCATGGTCTGGACCAGACTCAACTTAGTCTCTCGATTAACATCATTGCTTCTCAGTACTCTGGAGAGGTACGTGACAGCAGATATTCCCAGTGCAAACAGTCTTTTGATTTTCTGACTGCTGGTGCCAAGTTGTTGATGAGTCTTCTTCCAATTCTGATGCCACATCCCTCCTCATAAAGCCCAGCCTCCCAAATGATCTGTTCGGCATATAGATTGAAAAGGTGCAGACACAGAGCATCCTGATACACTCCTTTCCTGATTTTGAACTAGTAGTGTTTCCTGGAAGAGATCCATATTTATTTCCATTCCAAAAAAAGGTGACCCAACAGAGTGTAAAAATTATAATATCAATCATATCACTTGCAAGCGATCACTTGCAAATACTGTTGAAGATTATCAAGAAATGACTGGAACAGTACATTGACAGAGAACTACCAGAAATATAAGGTAGGCTTAGAAGAGGCTGTGGCACTAGAGACATTATCACCAATGTCAGATAGATCTTGGTAGAAAGCAAAGAGTACCAGAGGTGTATCTATCTGTGTTTCATCGACTATGCAAAGATATTTGACTGTGTGGATCACAACAAACTGTGGTTGACTCTGAGAAGAATGGGAATCCCAGAACACTTGACTGTGCTCATGCTTAGACCAGGAAGCAGTCCTCAGAACAATCACTGCATAGCTCAAAATCAAGAAGATGGTGTGTCAGATATACATCCTCTCTCTATACCTTTTAAATCTATATGCAGAATAGATTATTCAGGAGGTTATGATTTTATTATGTGGAGGAATGTGGCATCAGGATTGGCGGAAGACTCCTCAATAATCTAAGTAATGCAGATGACACAACCTTGCTGAAACTGAGGAGGACCTGAAGCATTTGCTACAAAAGGTCAAGGACTATAGTCTTCAATATAGATTGAAGCTCAACATCAAGAAGACAAAGATTCTCACCAATGGACCAATTGGCAGCACCATGATGGGTAGAGAAGAGACTGAGGTTGTAAATAATTGCAGCTTGCTTGGCACCACATCAAAACTCTTTGCACCAGCAGTCAGGAAATCAAACGATGGATTGCATTAGGTAAATGTGCTGTCAGAGATCTTTCCAGAGTACTGAAAGCATCGATGTCATTCTAGAGGCTAAGAT
>NW_006399852.1:11911761-11934698 GCF_000299155.1 Elephantulus edwardii
CTCCGACTGTAAAAGTTGGTAGAAATCATAGTATTCTATAAAATTAATCACCATTGATCCATGCTCAGCAGTCCTCCTTTCCAGGTCCCCACTGGACCTTCCCCAATTCCTTTGAATCACAGTATCTTGTATATACAATGCCAAATAAAGAACCATGTTCACCTTTAATTGATGGCTGTGTCTCAGTATTATTGACACTATTTATATATGAACATTAAACTAATATTTGACTTAACTAGTAACTTAATGGTTGTGCATTTGATTCTTAATCACGATGGACCCACATGTGTGAGCAGAGCTGAGCTCTGGAAGATTTTTAGTGATTGAGGGTTTTGAAATCTCTCACCAGACATTCCTTCTGGGGTGCCTCTGGGTGGCTTCAGATCACCAACTTTTTGCCCAACAGCTACGTACAATAACCCTTTGTTAACTCTTTGTTTACCATCTGGAGGAAAGCACATTAACCCATGGATTCCAACAAGATCTCCCAAAACTGATAAACTGAGACTAGCTCTCTATATACCACTATTACATCACAGAATTACATTATGCAATAATGTCATCCATCCCTGAAACAAGGCACAGGTATCTTGCTTCAGTTTTTCAAGTAGAACTGTAACTGAGGAAATAGCTAAGAGTTAACATTGTTGTTGATATATTTGAAGCTCATATCTCAATCTCATTTCTTGAAGTTCATATCTCAGTCTAATATCCTGAATGCAGAGACTCTCTGATTAGAAAAAAATAGGAAAGCTATTTAAAACGACACATGGGAAACGGAAGCTCTGGGAAACCAAGGAGCCAACAGATGCTAGACACGCTTATCAAGATGAGGTATTAAATTAATTGCATCAATTAGTCATTCCTTGCTTATTCTTTGATGTGACAGTCCATCTATTCAAGCCAGAATCTAAAGTTTGTATCCCAAGCATGGAGCGTGCAACTGGATTCTTAAGTTGATGCTTTGTTTATTGGCTAACATCCAATCTAGTGGCCCATATTGCCAGGTCAGAGGGGACAATGACCTATTTATAATAGAAAATTGTCTAACAGCCTTGCTATAAAGCAGGCATACTTTACTTATAACATCTCTTTGTACTCACCATAAAGTAAATGGTGATTTACCTACACGGATATTTTTTGTAGTCTAAAATAAGAAGTGTGAGCTTATTGTTATGTGCCATTGAGTCGCCTGCAACTCATAGCGACTCTGCATAACAGCTCTGAACCCTGCTCTATCCTGAACCAATTTCATTGTCTCTGACACACCTACCGCCATTTCCCCAGGCATTGAGTCAATCCTTTGTGTGAGCTTAGAAACCTCCAAATTAATATGAAGTGTTTAATCATAGGCACATTAATCATGTGTGGTTCAATTTCCTCATCTGTAAAAGAAGACAATGATCGGGCCCGCCACTCATGAGGGTTGCAAGGAGTAAATGAATTAAAATAAATATACCATGTACTTAATATAAATATAGTGCCTGACATTTAGTAAGCATTCAGCTATTAGCTACTGCATTAGCTATTATTATTAAGGCATTACTCACTTGAAATGAAGTCTGTGTTCAGTCCCAGGTGGTGAAATCTGTATAGAAGGCAATTCTCTGAATCCTTAAGGATGTTCATTTTCAAAACTGCAAGTGGGGCCTTGATGTAATCGTGAGCCAGTAAACCCCGAGACATGCTAACTTGGGAGGTACTCAGTCGATCTAGTTTAGCGGTGATTTGGGGTGACTTCTGAGGCAAACTGCATCTTTTTTCCCCCGTTTGTGCTGATAAAAATACTATTATCAAATAGTTTCACCTGAGATAATCACAAGAACTTGGAAATATCATGCTTAAGCCAAGAAGGCACTAGAATTCTGCAATTTGCCCTATTGCAACCCGTTGACTACTTATTGCTTTCAGGTGGTCAAAGCCTGGAGCCAACCTTTACTCCTCCATCCAGTCTACCAGAAGTCCTGCCTCTAATTTCAGAAAAAACCCCTAATAACCAATTACATCTTCTTATCTCTATTCCAAGTCCTGGTCTAGGCCATGATTTTCTGGATTATTGCAACACTTTTAAACTACTCTTTCAGCTTTTGTCCTTTCATTTGCAATGATCTGTTCTCAAAATAGTGTGTTTTTTTTTTTAAAGTCTTATCACATCAGTCTATGTGTTGCTAAAAATCCCTCAGAAACTCCCTGCTTTACTCACAAAGTTCTTTATAAAAAGCCTAAAAGACCCTCAGATTTCTCTGATAACTTACTTGTCTTCCCGCTTACCACTGGGTCTTCTGGTTTGGCCACCGATGGGCTTCCCTCATGACATTCTTGGCTATTTGATTCCTCTCTCCAAATCTCTAACACGTTACCTCTATAAAGCTTGTTGTAACAAGCCTGCTCTTCAGCTTCTGGTCTTCAGCTGTGCTGCTCTGGGACCTGTCTCCCAATCCTGTGTCTATTATCTAGACCTACCCAAACTTTTTGTCACTGGGGTCTCATTGCAACCAACTCCTAGCTGATTCCATAGGCTGTAAGTTGCACAGGAAGACTGTCTATCTTTCTCCTGTGGAGCTCCTGGTGGATTTGAACTACCAGAGGCATGACCTCTGGGTTTACAGAGCAACCCTTTATGCACTAGTCCACCAGGGTTCCTTTTCAGTTCTTCCAGTGATGATTGCTGCCACCCTCAGGGCCTCAGTGGAGCAGTAAGTCTGTGATCTAGTTCTGTGGAGTGACAGTTCTAGTTCAGCTGTTTCATGTCAATTTCTGTTACACTTCAGTTGTGGTATATCATGAGCGGCAATCTCTGGCCCAAGAGATATTGCTTGATGCTAGCAAGATTATTGTTTTTGGTCCTGAACCTGCTCAATGTAAGCCTGGTTGGTGGCTAAACTGACCAGTCATCTGGTTGGTAGACTACTTACTTTATTCTCTGTCTCCAACGAAAAGATGTAATTTTCCTTATTTATATTAATCACAAGCTATCCAGTTCCCTTGGTGGGGCCACAAGCACCTATATTTGAATCTTCCTGCTCAGTCATGTGGTGAAAGCCAACATCAATGGCTAGAAAGGCCACACTGAACAACCCATTACAGCACAACTCTCACACTTAAATGTATGTACATCCTTCAGCACTTTTCTGTTTTCCTGTCATTTAGTATAGAAATTGCCAGTGTTGTCTTCAGAACTTTTTAATAAACTTC
This sequence comes from Elephantulus edwardii, assembly GCF_000299155.1. NCBI lineage: Eukaryota > Metazoa > Chordata > Mammalia > Macroscelidea > Macroscelididae > Elephantulus > Elephantulus edwardii. The sequence continues at coordinate 11,914,957 of NW_006399852.1, forward strand.
CCTAGTGTCGCTGATGCTGATTTATTGAAGACCACATTCCGAGGCCCACTCTTTCAAGGGAACCTCTCCTCCCAGTTTCCCAAACCTTCTGATCTAGGTGAAATGACATCGCTCCATGCTTGGGGACCATCAGAACCACTAGCAGGGTTTGTTAAAATGTGGAATCTTGTGTTCTGTCCTAAAGCTCTGATAAAGCAAGCGTGGGTCGTAAGCCTGGAGATTTGTATTTCTAACGGTGCCTTAACTACTGATTGAACAGGAAGCTCTCCTGGTTTAGTTCCCAAGGAGCTGTGCTGCTGAAGATGGAACATCATCTCTCATTTACAGCCTTGGAAACCCAGTCACAAGGGCCAGCTGTGAGTTATTTCTGGCTTGAAGGCAATGAGTTGAGTTACTGAGAGAATAAAATACTTTTCATTCCTGTTTGCCTGGTTTCCTCCATTTGAATGTAAGCTCTAGGACAGGGATTGTTTGGTTTTTGCTTTATCGGGTGGAATGGGTAATTCCAGACAGAGTAGCTGTTCAACAAATACATGTTAAATGAAGTTTCATTTCACCTACTCTGGGCAGGCTGTAAGGAGGAGTCAGTCCTTTGAGTAAGACCTCAGGCTTGGGAAGGTGGAGCGTGATGGACAGAGAAGAAGACACTCAAGTTGAATTGCCCCAGTGACTTCAACAGTGGGCTCAAGTCTATGGAAGGTGATGAGGACAGCACAGGGCAGGCAGGATACAGATCTGCTGATCCCAGGGCTGCTGTGAGACCACGGTCGACTTAAGAGCACCTGATGCCACTGCACCATGGTGCTGGAGGAGTATTGAATATCTCATGTACTGCCCAAAGAGCAAACAGGTATGTCATGAAGAAGGTGTAGCCACAGTGCTCCTTGGAGGCAAGGATAGAAAAGGTGTGGTGTTTTTTATAAATACTTTGGGCATGTTGCTATAAAACGCCATTCTTTGGAGAAGGACTTCATACTTGTAAAGGTGTGGGGACAGCAAAAAAGGGGGAAGACCCTCAACCAGGTGGATTGACATCATGACTGTAGCAATGGCCCTGAGTGTCAGAGACTGTGAGGTTTGGTACAGGCCAGGACAAGGTTCAGATCTGTTGTTCATAGGGTAGCTATGAATCATACTCAACTTGATGGCACCTTACCACCACCACCAAATGAAAATTACTTATTCTAGTATTTCACCATGGGTTTTCTTGAAGTGGCATTTAGTAAAAAAAAAAAAAAAATATGTAATAATATAAGCTATCAAGAGTTTTTGATAGCATTTAGTAATTTTTTTTCTAGCTATGTAACAGATAAATAGTTCAAAATTGGTAACACTAGAATAATCAATTTTCATTTGTTGGTCAACATATTTACTGAATAAAATCAAGAATGTATGTGTCAGGGATTTCTTCTTTCTCCATATCTATTCAATCTGTATGCATAGCAGATCACTTGAGAAGCTGAACTTTATAAAGAAAAATGTGGCATTTGTACTAGAGGAAGACTCCAACTTGTGCTATGCAAATGAACACACTTTGTTGTTATGTGCTGTCAAGTTGCCCACAACTCATAGCGACCCTATGTATAAAAGCTTTGAACTCTGCTCTATCCTGAACCAACCTTACTGTCTCCAACACACCCACCTCCATCACCCCAGTCAGTGAGTCAATCCATCTCATCCAAGGTCTCCCTCCCATGCACTGTCCCTCTACCCTCCCAAGCATAATGCCCTCTCCAAAGACTGGTCCCTTCTTGCAACATGCCCAAAGTATAGAAGTCAGAGCTTCAGAATCCTTTCCTCCAAGAAGCGGCCTGGTTTCACTCTCCTGGATGAACCTGTTTGTTCTAGCAGTCCGAGATATTACTCTTTTGCAGCATCATGGCTCAAAGGCATCAATTCTCCTTCTGTCATCCCTAGTTATTGTCCAGCTTTCTGATGCATAGTAGGTAACTGCAAAGACCATGGCCTGGATTGGGCACACCTTAGTCTCTAGCCTGACATCACTGCTCTTCAGTACTCTGGAGATGCCCCTAACAGATGACTTTCCCAATGCAATACGTCTTTTAATTTCTTGGCTGCTGGTAGCAAGAGTGTTGATAGTGGAACCAAGCTAACTAAAGCTGTTAACAATGTCAATCTCTTCAATGTCTATGATGATGCTGCCAATCGAATTAGTGGTGAGAATCTTTTTGTTTTCTTGATGTTGAGCTTCAATTCATATTGAAGGCTGCAGTCCTTGACCTTCTGCAGCAAGCACTTCAGGTCCTCTTCAGTTTCAGCAAGCAGGGTTGTGTTATCCACATTATGCAGGAAATCCCTCCAATCCTGATGCCACATTCCTCCTCGTAAAGCCCAGCCTCCCAGATGATTTGTTCTGTATTCAGATTGAAAAGGTATGCCATACACTCTTCCTGATTTTGAACCATGCAGTATTTTCTTACTCTGTTCTGGTAACTGCCTCCTTGTCCAAGTATAGGTTTTGCATAAACACAATCAAGTGTTCTGGGACTCCCATTCTTTTCAGAGTTTGCCAGTTTGTTGTGATCCACAGAACTGAATGCCTTTGCATAGTCACTGAAACACAGACATTTCCCTGGCTCTCTCTTCCAGCCAAGATCCATCTAACATTAGCTAGAATATCCCTAGTACCATGACCTCTTCTAAACCCAGCCTGCACTTCAGGCAGTTCTTTTGTTGATGTGTTTTTCCAGTCATTTTTGGATCATTTTCAGCAGAATCTTGCTCACATGTGGTATTAATGATACTGTTCGGTAATTTCTGCACTGTTGTATTACCTCTCTTTGAAATGGGAACAGATACAGATCTCTTCCAGTCAGCTGGCCAGGTGGTATGCTTAGCAGATCACAGGAGATGCTTTATGAAGAACGTGGCATTCGTATTGGAGGAAGATTCATAAAAAACCTGTGGTATGCAAATGAACAGAACCTTACTTCCTGAAAATAAAGACCTGAAAAGCTTGTGACAGAAAATAAAAGATCACACTCTTCAGTAAAGATTACATCTCAACATCAAAAAAACCCAAATCCTCACCATTCGGCTGGTAGACACGATAAAGAAGATGGAAATTATCAACTATTTCACCTTGCTTAGCAATCACTACCACTGGTACCAGCAGTCAAAATTAAGAGATGTGCTGCATTGGAACAATCTTCTGTCAAGGACTTCTTCAAGGTGCTAAGAGGAGATGTCAATTAGACGAGGTACATGACATTCAAGGTATGGTCTTTTCAATCGCTTCCTGTTTACTTAACAGCTGAACAATGAATGAAGACGAGAGAAGGGTCATTGATGCTCTTGAGTCGTGGTGATGCAGAGGACTGAGTATCTCATCAACTGGCAAAAGAACAAGCATTTCTTGGAAAACATAACCCCGCTGCTCATTACAGGCAAGGGTGGTGAAACTTTGTCTCTTTTTTTTTTTTTTTGGTACATTGTGAGGAGGGCCCAGTCCTTGGGCAAAGGCCTCATGCTTGGAAAGGTGGAGCGACAGGAAAAGAGGAGAGAGATCCTCAACAAGAGATTGACTGTTTTAATGGTGGGGTATATCAGAGGTGTTAATGGCCTCGGATAGGGCTGCTATATTGCTAAGTGCCACAACTAATACTGATAACAACACTATGAACAATGGATCTGAACTCTATCCTGTGTGAGCATCTCTGATACACACAAGTCCACCGCTACAGTCAGTTATCAATCTATTCTACTGAGGGTTTTCCATACCTTTCTTGACCCTTTACCTTTTCAAGGAGGTTATCCTTTTCCAAAGACTGGCCTGTCTTAATAACATGGACAAGGTATGTGAGACAAAGTTTCATTAATCTTGTCTCCAAAGAACACCCTAGCTGTACCTTTCCAAGATCTATTTGTCCATCCTTTGGCAGTTCATGGGATCTCCAGTATTCTTCTCCAGCACAATTCAAGAGCACTGATTCTTCTGTCATCCTTACTCATTGCCCAACTTTCAGGTGCATTAACAAATAACTGAAAAGATTATGGCTTGGGCGAGGTGCAACTTAGTCTTCAAACTGACATCACTTCTCTTCAGCACTTTGAAGCAGACTTCCCCAAGACAATACATCCTTTGATTTCTTGACTGCTGGCTGCAAGCGTGTTGATTATGGATCCATGCTTCATGAAATCATTGATAATGCTTGGAGACTATCTTCTCCATTTATCATGGTGTTGCCTATTGGTTCAGCGGTGAGAATTTTTGTTTAAATGTTAAGATGTAACCCATATTGAAGGCTGTAGTCCTTGTTCCTCTGCAGCAAGCCTCTCAAGCTCTCTTCGTTTTCAGCAAGCAAAGCTGTGTTATCTGCATAATTCAGGTTGTTGATAGTCTTCCTCTGATCCTGATGTCATGTTCTTCACACAATTCAGCTTCTCGGATTATTTGTTCTGTATACAGATGTAATAGGTGTGGAGGAAGAACACAGCCCTGCTGTACACCTTTCCTCATTTTAAACCATGAAGTGTTCCTTTGCTGTTTGCACCACAGCTTCTTGGTCTAGGTGTAAGTTTTGCATCAGCACCTTGCCCTGTCCTGCACCATCACCATCACCTCTCTGTTCAAGCTCATGGTTCGGTACAAGGTCAGTCCATTTGTTGAGGGTCATTCTTCCTCGGATGCTCTGTACCTCTGCGAGTACAGCATCTTTTTCCAAGAATGGGCCCCTCCTCACCACATGCCAAAGTATGTGAGATGAAGTTTCACCATCTTTGTCTCTAAAGGGCACGTTGGTTACATTTCCTCCAAGACAGTCTTGTTCTTTCTTTTGGCAATCCATGGGATTATTCAGTACTCATCCAAAAAGACCACAATTCAAAAGCACTGATTCTTCTTTGGTTTTCCTTATTGTCCAGTTTCTCAATGCATTAAGAAACAACTGAAAGTACCAAAGCTTGGGTCAGGTACCTTGAGTTTTTAAACTAATGCTCTTTCCCTTTATGAATTTAAAAAGGTATTCAGCTGCAGCTTTGCCCAATACAATGGGTTTTTTAACTGCTATTACATAGGGAAAGATAGTGGATCAAAGGAAAACAAAATCACTGACAACTTTCAATCTTTTGTCTATCTATCACACTCAGTCCTGCCTGCTGGACATTGCTGAGTTTATTTTCCTGTTGTTGAGATATAATCTATACTGAACTTTACTGTAAAACCCACAGAAATCCTTCCATATGTATTTCTACAATAACGTTCTAAATATATAGCAGAGTACTTAAATTGAAGGTTCAAATGCTGAATGCTACAAATGTTATAAGATTTTGGTTGTGAATATACGACAATATTTTTTAGGAATTATTTTTTTTATCCCCCCCCATTTTAGAATAGTTTAATCTGTCTGAATATGCAATCTATCAAGCCTTGTAAAAAAACCCATCACGTTTGTGCAAAGAAAACTAGAAAATACAAAAACAAATGATTGAGAATTAATGATTCATATTTTTTAAAATATAGTCAACCAACCTTCAAGAACTACTGAATAATTAGGGAGTAATTATTTTAGATTGTAGGCCAGGCAGCATTGTAGAAATCACCCATACATAACTGGATTTGTCTGTATAATAAATAAAACATTATTTCCATGTTAGATAGATAGATAGTTCATGAGTCAGAGTTTGTTTCCTTTTCTGTCAAAATAATTACACAGTTTTAGCCGAATCCATGAAATGGTCCAGAATAATTTTAGGACAATCTTTCAAATTTATCTTTTTAGTTGTCTGCCTCTTATTGTAGACATATCCACATTCCTGTAACTTAAAAAGGAAAATAACAGAACCATTAAAAACCCCCACACTCCAGCATGAGTTAAAACAGACATCTGGTTCTGCAGTAAACTTAAATGAATTCTATTTATTTTCACACACAACACAAATGCAAGTGACACAGTAAATCCCTAACTCCCCATAAAAACTTAAGTTAACAACTGAGAAACAAAATTCTTATAATCTTTTGCATCACTCATAACTATACCCTCTATGGAATCCATTAGCAGCAGAGGAGAATCTTAACTTAAAGCACCAAGTTTTCAGGCATTACTACAAATGTCTTTTCATTCTCTAATACATGCAGCCAAACTGCCTATGAAGCAAATACCAATTCACCTGATGCTTGACTGTATAAGGTAAAGCAGGTGGGAAACCAACATTATCTTCAAGTCTAAAATCATGATTCTACCTCTTTGTTATATACCCTTGCATGGATTTTTAAACTTTCAATGTAGTTATATTTAACATGATTATAAGTTTTGAACATAATTTCTCAGATTCGCCTAACAGCTTAGGACATTCATACTTGTTTTAGATGTCCTGAGAAAAGCAAAAACATTTCTAATCTAGAACTTCCTGGCAATATTTATTAAAAGTTAAATTTCAGATCTTACAGCAAAGCAAGAGTGTCTGCTCAAATATTATTAAAAAAGAATCAAAAACATAATCTCCCCTATGATATGTAAATTAAGGTACAAAATGTATTTTTAATATACATTTTATGGACATGTGTTTTCATTGTTTGAAATAGGGTTCAATGGGTATTTTCAAGGTCTTGCTAACATCAGTCCTATACACCCAGAAGTTACTGGATCCACTAAACAGACAATGACAACTGGCTGAGGCTGCTGACCAGGCTTCAACAGGAATCTGACACACAGACACAGATTTCATTGTCATGTTCAATGGCACTGAAGTCTTCCTTAATTCTGCGCTCCTGAGAGGCTGAAGACAGAGCACTAGACTGTTAGTTCTTTAGGCCCCACGGACACAAATCTGCTGTACAAAGGCTTCATTCTTTATTCTCGGCCTGTAGTCAGTAACTTGAGAGCCTTCTGTAGATTCTGCACAGCGGTGCTTACATCTTCATACTGCAAAGCACTGCCAGCGTATTTACAGTACTTCTGAGCTCTAGCAAAGTCCTCTGGTGTTAGACGGATGTCTCCTGGAAGAGAAGAGAAGCGAGGTTTATAAGCATCTAGAATATATTCTGTGAGATCAGGTGAACATTTACACTGAAGTATTAAGAAGCTTTTCAGTACATTAAGGAAGATTTCTGTTTTCATTCCCAGTTTTATTTAGGTAATTCTCTTTTCAATTTCTTCAAATTCACAAATAAAAGGCACAAATATGTCAATGCATAGTAACTTGTACTGGTAATATTTTCCTTTCAGAAATGGTAAACTAGAGGCTTTTATATCTTATTGGGTAACTGTAAAAAGCATTATGTACTGTGAAGCAAGGACAGCAGCCTGTTGTTTATGTTAGCCTTGTGGAGCACTTCTCTTCATGGAATACTACACTGAGACTACATCACTCTATTGAGCAGAAATACAATTTAACAAAAGAAAATCTGTGGCAAACTTTATGTTAAGACTATTTTAGTGCTAAGATTTCGCAGCATTAAAATGTAAAATTAACTTATAAACAACTTTGCAGATTTCTAATCTCACCAAGTTTATAGTAGCACATACAGTTATTATGTGTGTAGCATTCAACTAAACAGTTTAATCAAAAAACCAAGAGAAAAAGTTAATTTAATCTGACTATTTAAATATATATTTCTAAAGATTAAAATGTTAAAAATTTACTGTCTCTGACCACCCGCTGAAAGATCAGCTATGAGTTGGCTCCAACTCAATGGTACACACAAAAAAAGATTAAAGTAGAAACTAATACAACAATTAAACAATGAGAGTCATTAACTAAATTACTAATGAGAAGGTTAAGCATAGAATACAGAAATATATTTATTCTAGATGCCTGTGCTTATAAATGGAATGAATGTATTTTGTTACTTTAAGAACACTACAAATATACAGCATAAAACACACACTTTGCTAAAAAGGTAAAGACTTCAAATCTGGCAGCCACACTATTTTAATTATTCGCGATCTAAATGAATTATTGTGTAGAACAATCTAAAAAAAACTACTATATCCTAAAGTATCCAGTTGTCAGAAATGCAGTAGGAACTCAGTAATTACTGATTACAAAGAGAAGCTGTGTCTTATTCTCTGTATTTTATAATAAAGTTCTTTTATGTTTAAATAAAAATCGTATTTCAAATGTTAAGATAATATATTCATCAATTTATGAATAGGTAAGGTAAAGTATATTAAAAAATAACTGCTAAGCAATTATTTAAGATTTTATATATATGTGTGTGTGTGTGTGTGTGTGTGTGTATATTCACAACCTTACTGTAGTGAATCAGGTGGTAGTTGTTATGTGCTGTCAAGCTGCCTGCGATTCATAATGACCCTATGTACAACAGCCCTAAACCATGCTCTATCCTGTGCCAATCTTACTGTCTCTGATACATTTAACCCCAGTACCTCAGTCACTGAATCAATCCATCTCTTCAAGGGTCTTCCTCTTCTGAGTTGTCCTTTCATCCTTTCAAGTACGACATCACTCTCCAAGGATTGGTCCCTCCTTGCAACATGTCCAAAGTATGTCAAAACTCCTTGCCTCCAACGAGCAGCCTGATCTCACTCTGTCTAGGATGAATCTGTTTGTTCTCCTAGCAGTCAATGGTATATTCAATGTTCTTCTCCAGCACCACAGTTCAAAGGCATCAATTCTCATTTTACCATCCCTGGTCACTGTCTAGCTTTCTGATGTATAGCAAATACCTGCGAAGACTATGGCCTGCATCATGCACACCTTAAGTCTCCAGACTGACATCATTTCTCTTCAGAATTTTGGAGAGATCTGTGACAGCCAACTTTCTCAATGCAATTTGTCTTTTAATTTCCTGGCTGCTGGTACCAAGAGTGTTGACTGTACAGCCAACCAAACTGAAGTTGTTCTGTTAACACTCTCAATCTCTTCAACCATCTATCATGATGCTGCCAATTGGCCCATTGGTGAGAATCTTTGTTTTCTTGATTTTGAGCTTCAATCCATATTGAAGGCTGCAGTCCTTGACCTTATGCAGCAAGTGCTTCAGGTCCTCCTCAGTTTCAGCAAGCAGGGTGTGGTGTGTCATCTGCATAACGCAGCCTGTTGTCTACCTTCAATCCTGATGCCATTATTTCTCCTCATAGAGCCCTGCCTCCTGGATAATCTGTTCTGCATATTGATTGAAAAGATATGGAGATAGGACACATCCTTGGTGCACACCCTTCCCAATTTTGAACCATTCAGTGTTCCTTTGCTCAGGTCTGATGACTGCCTCCTGGTCCAAGTATAGGTTTCGCATAAACACAATCAAGTGTTCTAGGATTCCCATTCTGCTCAGAGTCAGCCAGTCTGTTGTGATCCACACAGTCAAATGCCTTTGCACAGTCAATGAAGCACAGGTAGACATACAGTCCAATTTTAAATAAGCACTTTGCCTTCATGGAATTGTTCAATGAACTAGTTAAAGGTGGTTTTACTGAAAAAATGTAGCTTTTAATTTTTCATCTATTGGTGATCTGGGATTAATGTTCTCCATTAAATAAATTAAAAAAAAAAAAAAGGCAATCACCTTGCCTGTCTGGACAACTTAGGCATGTTTCAATTTGTATATATTTGTCTTAAAAATATCTGCCAGATTATATTAAAAGTTATTAAGAACATTTTAAGTAGTTCTAGTAACACAACACAAAACAGAACTACCTCAATGCGTTACTCTTTAAAAAAAATAAAACATGGCTGAATATTGATCATTCGTGCTTTAATAGACATCGTCCAGTTTCATATGTGGCATGAGTTCAGAGTGTACAGAAAGCTTGAAGATTAACCTTATTTTTACAGCATTCCCTTTAGCATTATTTTGCTGACATATCATTTATCCATTAATCAGCTAAAGTGTGCACTGTTCCAAGAACTCTACCATATTTTATTTTTTGTACACTAAACTTATCCAGCACTGACGTAACTATTTTAAAACACAAACGGTATATTTGAAGGTGAAATTATTTGGATATTAATGAAATTTAAATAAAAGAAAACATTTTAACAGAATATAATTACCTCTATATAAAACACAGATAGCTTAGAGATATCTATGACAAAATAATACCCTGTGTACGAGACTAATTGTTATAAATTTCAATAATATATAAATCATAGACAAGACATTACATTTATCCTCTAAAATTAAATCTATGAAGAATTTTTTTAAAAAAAAACATGCCAAATAGTTTTATCTTTGTTTTTTGTAACATATGAGGCTTTCTTTCACTTGAAAGAAATACAGTGGATAAGTAATATTAATTTATAAAACCATGCAGAGTACTGATTTAAATAAAAAGAAATATCTTGATTCTTTTAAATTTTCATTTAAGAACTCAACAGAGTAAGTGGTGGAAAAGTCTTGTTGTTATGTGCCATCAAGTCAAGTAAGACTCGTAGCGACCCTATGAACAAAAGAACTGAACCTTGCTCTATCCTGCACCATCCTCACACTTCCTGACACACAAGAGTTCGTTGCAGCAGTCACCGTATCAATCCACCTGGTTGAAGGTCTTCCTCTTCTTCACTGACTCTTCACCCTTCTCAGCATCATGTCCCTCTCCAAGAAACAGCACCTCACAGCAACATGCCCAAAGTGCGTGAGGCAGAGTCTCATCATTCCTGCCTCCAAAGAGCACTCTGGCTGCACCCTCTCCAAGACACAGCTGCTTGTTCTCTTGGCTATCCACGTGATGTGGAAAAGATTTAGGAAGGAAAAAATATATTTCAAGAAGTTTGTTATGTACCATGGAATCAGAACTGACCCATAGCTGACCCTCAAGCAGGTTTTCAGAGGCAGTAAATCACATGGGAGGAGACTGTCCATTCTTTTCTCTTGGAATAGTTAGTGGATCAAACTGTATGCCTTTGCATTGGCAGTGCTCTCTTTACCCACAAGGTTACCAGAGAGGATGGTTCAACTTCAGTTCACCTGATTTTAAATTTATGGTAGTAAATTGAGATTTAATGCACTAAAAAAAAAAAACATAATGTATTAGAAGTCATAATTAAGAACCAAAGAAATGAGACCTTAAAAATCCAAACACGTTGCGATCCAGCAGATTCCAACTCCGCAACTCTACAGGAGCGAGCACAACTATCCTGTCGTTCTTCAAGTCTATACATCTTTACACAGACAAACCACTCTAGCTTTCTCCTATGGGGTGAGGCACTTGGTGAGTTCAAACCACTAACTTCTTGGTTAGCAGTGAAATGCTTGCTTTGGCCACTGTGCTACAAGGGGTCCTTAAGGAAGTACAATGGGCCTGAAAGTTGTTTGAAAGATTAGAATGGTAGTCTGCCAAATGTCTTCTGAAATCTAGGCTCTAAGGTCTAGAAATGCACTGTGGACAAGACCACCTTTATCCCAGACATTCTCCTCTTCAGAGAACAGGTCACAAACAGAGAAGAAAAGAGCTCTTGCGACTAGTCAACACCTACACTGCAGCAGCAGAACACAGAGCCTGACTCAGTACTCAAAGATAACTGGATCAAAGCTAAAGTAGCACCCCCACATGCTTAGCTGACACAAGCTTATTTCTAAACCCGACTTATCTATATTTTTGGTCTTGAAAGATTCTTTTTTCTTTTAATTAATTTAAATGAAAGTTTACAGAAGCTCAGGGTTTCCATTCATTCATTGTTGCACTTTTCTCCCTGCCCACTCCCTCCCCCCAATTCACTCTTCTCCTTGAAAAGTAAAACTCTTTCATTGTTATGCAATCCCTCCCCCCCAAGTCCACTTCACTGTGCAGCCTTCCTTCTGGACTCCTGTCATGACAGTAATACCCAATCATAATATTTAAATCGACAGTTCTCAAATTCATGGACCTTGGGTAACTTTATCTTAGTGCACTTCAAAATACTAAGGAACAATGATGTCAGATTAAAAAATAAGATGTGCCCGATTCAGGTCACAGTCTTTTCAATGCTTTGCTATGTACCTGAGAGCTGGACAATGAATATGGATGACAGAAAAATCACTGATGACTTTGAGTCATGGTGCTGGGGGAAAAAGTATCAGCTATCCCATGGACTTCAATAAGAACAAAGCAGTATGACTTAGAGTATGTCTTACCAGTATGCCTCCGTGGAGGCAAGGATGGTGAAGCTACATCTCACATACTTTGAGAATGTTTTTAGAAGGAGATATCCCTTGGAAAGGGCTATCATGGTTGGAAAGGTGGGGGTTGGGTGGAGGAGGAAGATCTTCAGTGAGTTGGACTGACACTGAATGGGCTCAGTTTTGTCAAAGATGATGAGGATGACAAAGCATAGAACAGGATTCAAATCTGTTTACAGGATCACTATGAATTGTATCTGACTTGATGATATTTAACAACACAATAACAGTTGTGGCGCCCTCAAGTTGCCTGCAATTCACAGCAACCCTATGTACAATAGCTCTGAACAATGCCCTCTCTTGAGCCAATCTCATTATCTCCAACACACCTAGCCTCATTAGTCCAGTTACAGTGTCAGTCTCACCCATGGTGTTCCTATCCTGTGCTGTCCCTCCACCTTTTCAAGCATGATGTTCTTTTCCAAAGACTGGTTCCTCCTGGCAACATGCCCAAAGTATGTAAGACAGAGCTTGCCTCAGGGGAGCAGCTTGGTTTCACCCTCTCCAGGCCACAACTGTTAGTTCTTTTGGCAGTCCATGGTATGTATGTTCAATACTCCTCTCCAGAACCACAACTCAAATGTATCAATTCTTTAATCGTCCTTAGTCACTGTCCAGCTCTCAGATGCATAGCAAGTAATTGCAAAGACCATGGCTTGGATCAGGTGTATCTTATTATTTAGACTAACACTGTTGCTTTTCAGCACTCCAGAGGACTCTGACAATAATCTTTCCCAATGCAATTTGTCTTTTGATTTCTTGACTGTTGGTGTTAAGAGTGTTGATTGTGGAGCCGAGCAAACTGGTATTTGTCAACAAACTCAATCTCTTCTCCATCTATCAGGATGCTGCCAACTAGCCCAGTGGTGAAATCTTTGTTTTATTTAAAACAGTACTGTGAACCCTTATATTCAGATATTGCCAACATGCCACTTTAATAGCAACAACAGTTGTAAAAATTACAGCTAGAATTTTACTATGTCAAGTACACCATTTAAATACTTTTCAGGTATTATTAATTCTAAAAAAAATTGTTAGGTAAATTATTATAGTCTACACTCAAAGTTTAACAAGTTATGAAAGTAAATGTTATGTTCTGGTAAGTAAACTGTGACTCAAAGCAACCCCATGCACAGAAGTTCTGAACTCTGCTCTCTCTCTTGGGCCAATCTGACATACCTACCCTAATTCCCCCAGTTATTGTGTCAATCTATTTCATCTGGGGTATTCCTCTCCTGCGCTGTCCCTCCACCCCTCCAAGGCCTAGTCTCTCTTGGCAACATGCCCAAAGTATGTGAAAGGGAGCCTTTAAATCCTTGCCTCTAAGGAACAGCTTGGAGAACTGAACTATTATGAAATTACATACTGTGCTTCACATAGCCCAGGTCTCTATACCTCTCATATTCCACCCCCCTTTCTTAGACTCTGCTATAAATGCATAGGGAGTGGGGGCGCAGAGGACTCCTAATTATATATAGGAGGCACTGTTCCAGGTCCTGGAAATAACAATGAAAACCAATGGAAATCTTTCCTTATGGAACATACATTTTAGTAGGGGTTATAATAAAAATATTCTCTATAGTTTACAGGTGATCAGCAGTACAAAACACTGAGGTGAAAATGTAGCAGGAAGTACAATAGGTGGCAGTGATAGCAGTGGTGGTGGTTTTATAGTCAGTATATTTTCCAGATACAGCACACAGTTTCATATGCTATGCTTGTTTTGCTCTTGAAACAAGATGCATGGGCAGGCTACAATGTTCTTTTAAATGTGGATATAGTACATCTAGAATGGATGTGCTATACTTAATCCACTTTCTCATGAATACAATACAGAGATGGCTTCCTTATGCCTCCCCCAATTGTTACTATGAACAATAATGGTAAAAAACAGACATTTAATGCCCATATCAAGTATTTTTTAGGATAGATTCCCAGAAGCTTTTGATAGTGACATACTAATGAAAAAACTTTTAACAATTTACATTCCAACTCAAAGCATGCAAAGTGTTTATTTCCCTTTATCTTCTTTGGCATTGGTGACAGCCAGTATTTTTGATAATTTTATACTTACTGTCTTAAACTCATTGTAATTCTCAATTTGACTCAATGTTTGTGAGGTTAACCACATTTTACAATGGCCAATTGACATCTGCATCAGTTACTGGTATTTCCTGCAATTTTTCTCTACTGAGCAGAAGTACAGCCATTCATTTGTAGGAGCACTCTATATGCTCTGCACAGCAAGCCTTTATTTTAACAACAGAAGGGGGTGCAGTGAGGGAGTTCTTCTATTTTGTGTAATTTATTACATTTTATTCCTCAAATCTGTTAAGACAGAATCAAGTGAGATCTAACAGATGTGAGATACCATGTAATACATTATGTTCCCTTGTGAGACAATTGTTCTAACATCATTTTTTTTTAATTTTTTTTTTTCTAACATCATTTTTGAATATGTATTCATGCCACAGTGATCGAAATGCTATCTTTACATTTAATTCCCGTACTGTGTGGTCCAGTATGTGCATTTCTTAGATCTACTTATCTATTTTGTCTCAGGTAGTTTCACATTAAATTATACAGAGTTTTTACAGGTAGGTGGGTGTCTGGCAACCAAGTTTAATAGAGGAAAATATATCAGTTTGGGAAATAGTCTGTGTTCTAACAAATAAATATTTTCTACTATATTCTTATATAATTTGTTAGTTATTACAGTTTCTATGAAACAAAATGAATCTTTTGCCATTAAGATTTAAAGGTTAGTCTAGCTCTTGATTTTGTGTTTCATCACTAATTCTGTTTTAAAATATAAATATATACACTTTATATGCTAAAATAGAAATCATACACTTTTAAAAATAAGTAACATACAACATTTAAAAAGAGCAACCAACACAGTTCTGAGTGCTTGGGAGTGTAACTACCTTGTCAGCAGAGCGTGAGTGCACTCCTTTAGATGGCAGATACTCTGCAGTATCTCCCTTCAATCTATCTTAGATTCTGAATGAACTCTAGATAAAGAGAAATATTATCAGAAAAGGAAGCCAAATGAATAGAAAATTAATCAGCCACCAGATAATGTTGCTGTTTGGTGCCACTGAATCTACTGTGACTCAGCAACCTTACTAACAACAGATCAGAACTTTGCCCTATCCTGCACGATCATCATGCTCTCCATGTGTTCAAGCCCATTGTGGTAGTTAGCCCGCACCTGTCAGTTTGCTTGTGTGTCACTGTGATGCTGGGAGCTATGCCACTAGTATTTCAAACACCAGCAAGGTTACTCATGGTGGATAGTCTTCAGTGGAGCGTCCAGATTAAGACAGAATTGGCCATTCACTTCTGAAATTACAGGCCTTTGAAAACTAGACAATAGATACATAATTAAGTTGGATGAAGGGAAATGAATTATATAATAAAGGGGTGATCAGCACAATTATCACTAGAGAAAGAGAAAGCACAGGAGAGGTACACAAGAGGTACAGACTTCAAAAGGAAACATTAATATACACAATCCTACACTATCAATAATAACAGGTATTAATCTGTAACTGGATAAAGAGGCACATAAGCAAGACAAACAGATACAGGCAGGTGGAAGGGAAAACAATTATGACTACAAGCATATAATAGTCACATGCTGTAAACACACCCATGTGTATGAGTAGGGCTAAGAATTTAGCAAACTATGCAAATAGTCAAAATATGTCAATTTCTTAATCATAACCAAACCCTGATGGAATGAGGTGTTACTAACAATTCAGGATTATAACCCTGGAGAATATCAGGATCAATCAGCATTAACATAGTACACAAAACCAGTATTCTACATCCTGTTGTTGATTGCTCTTGAGGCAAGAATGACTCATAGCAACCCTATGAATGAAAGGCCTAAAACCTTTCTATAACTATCGTAGTTTCTCCAGTTTCATAGAGTTCCCATAGGCATGAGGTTTAGGAAGTGGAAGCCACTCCTGCTTCTAAACCTGTCTTAAACTGGGAGCTCCACCTAACACTGTCCACCATGGGCAGCCATTATGGCATTTGATCCCCAGCAAACCCAGATTACCACAGTGCAGCAAATTGACAGAAGAGTGCTGTACAACTTGGAAGAATGCTCCTGCAAAATAATAACACTAGGCCCTCAAGACCAATCAATATTTAAATACAAGTGCCCTTTAAATACACACACACACACACACACAAACAAAAGATGAACAAAAAGCCTGAAGCTTTTTGATAATTATCATCATTTCTCCAAGTTTATAGACTTTGCAGAGGCAAGTGGTTTAGGAAGTGGATGCCACCCTTGCTTCTAAATCTGAATCAATCTGGGAGCTCCAAAAAACACAGCCCATGATAGGTAGCCAATTATGGTGTTTGACACACATCCTACTTTAGTAAACAGCGATTAGGGTTTTAAAAGCTGGTGTGTAGCCATCTAAGAGATAACTACTGATCTTTCCCTGTCTGGAACAAAGACGTGTGAAAATAATCAAAGCAGACAGGGTAGAGACAGAAATAATTCAAAGGCCTCATGAACCACACAAACCAATCTACTCTGTAAAATTTTCAAACACAATAAAACTCGATGCTGATGAGTCAATTTTGACTGATGTAGGACAGACAGAATTATTCCATAGTGCTATCCTGGCTGTAATCTTGACAGAAGTAGGTAATCGTCCTTTTACGGAGTGGCTAATGGGTTTGAACTACTAACCTATCAGCTAGCAACCACGTATTTTAATCATTGTGCTACCAGAGATCTCAAATAATTTCAAAATTAGAATAAAACTTTTAACATAAGTCATTCCCCTTATCTCTCCCAACCTAGTTTAAACTGTTCATACTTCTTGTTCTTTTCTAAGGTTATTTCCTAAGCACAACAAATAACCTTTATCATTGCTTTTTGGTTTATCAATTTTTGATATCATCTACTGACACCACATTATTAAAGGTAAGGAATTAACTAACTTAAGCAATACTCTTCCTTTCTATCCGGCCAATGTGTATTATCTGCTAGTTCTTTTAACTCCTCACTTGATTATGTTGTTGCAAAGTGCTGTAGAATATGACTCCCAGTGACCCTATGAATAAAAGATCTGAACCTCTGAACCTTGTTCTATAACTATCATCTTTTCTCTAATGTCCATAGTTTCCAAAGGCACATTGTACAGAATGCAGATGCCAACCCTGCTTCTAAGCCTGTTTTAATCTTGGGAGCTCTACCAAACAGTGTCCACAATGAGTAACTATCATGGCATTTGACACACCAGTGGGACACCATTCAGTATCACTGCAACCTCAAGTTATCTCAGTATAGCAAACTGACAGACCAGTGCTGTACCACTTACAAAAATGTTCTTCCCAAACACCATTAACACCAGGCCAGAGGACCAGCGGCCTTCAGCCCAACTGACTTTTTTTCTTTCTTTTTTTTTTTATTATTATTAATCTCAATGAACATGTAAAGAGATTCTGGAATTCCATTCATTCATTGTTGCACTTTTCTCCCCACCCACAATTTACTTTTAAATAAAAAGGTCAGCCCACTAAGTCCTGATTGACTTAAACAAGAGGCTGGTTCCAGCTCATGGCTGATTGTTAGTTAAATCCAGTAAATCCAGGTGATCAATCAGCTCACACAATAGTGAACAAAACAAAACCAACCAGTTTACACCTGACTTTGATCTAAAACAAGTGAATTTACCCTCTAGAACCCAACTGCTTCATACATGAGTCTCCAAACTGGAGACTTAGATAGGGGTCAATCAACTTTTAAATACAAAGGCCTGCCCATAAGGTCCTGACTGATTTAAACAAGAGGCTTCCAGCTCACTGCTGATTGTAAGCTAAATCTAGTAAATCCAGGCAACCAATATTGCACAGGCTAAATCATGTATTTTTACAAACTTTCTTGACATTCCACTTTTAAATATTTCTCCCAATACCATCCTCTAATTCCTTTTACCTCAAACTTTCAAAACCTATTTCTCTACTTTTACTTGCCAGTATTGGTATTATCTATAATCCATCTTGGATCAAGATATATGTGCTCTGTGATAGATCTTGAGCATTTCCAAGAAAAGAGAATGTTCGTGTTCAAGTCAAATGTAATCTCTTTACAACTGGTTTTATATTGCATAATCTACATTTTTTAATGCAGGGGACCTCTCTGATTTCCTGTTCTAATTTGAAAGACAATACTCTTGAACTCTACTTAAAAGTTCTCAATGGAATTTTTCTTGTTTAGACCACGGAGGTTAATCTCACTATTTCTTGTATCTCATATTTCTCTTTTTCTCTGTTATCATCTTCATCTTGACAGAATGGATCATTTAGTAACTTTCTCAGAAAAGGGTAGGATGGTTTTAGTCTTCATAGATCTAGATAGAATTTTGTCTTCATACTTGACATGAGGATGGGCAAAGAATCTTAGGATTCTGGTTCTAGACAGTAGTTGTCATACACAATTAATTGCTCTTCCCCCTTAAATCATACTGAAGTAAGTTACTATAAAAGGAAATAAAAGCACAGATATAGAATAAAAGCTTACCTGTTCAAAGGACTCTCACAGAGAAAAGAGGGTGAACTGTGGGGGCTTTAACTCTGATTAAGAAAAACTGCACTAGTGTCATGTCCTTGCCTACTCTAACCATTCCTCCCCCTCATATCCGTGCCTACCCTAGCCACTCTCTACCCCTAACCCCGGACTATTTCCCACTCATCAAGTTTTCCCCTCCATGAAAAAATTAAGATGGAGAGTGTATCTAAAATTGTGGCATGAACTGCTAAGACAGAAGCAGCACTCCCAAGGTAAGTAGGAGCTCACCACAAAAAGTTTTTTCATTCCATGTCTGAGAGACAGGTAGCTAGTATGGGCTCTCTCTTACAAGAGAGACTGAAAAATGAGGTGGGAACAACAGCTAAAGGTACATCATTTCCTCTGAAGAAAACCCACAACAGTTACTAACATACTTTATGAAGTTCTTAATTTTAAATATAAAAAGACAAATTCTCATTAGACACAGGGCAAAAACTAAATGAGCTAAACTAACACAATATGGGACTTGGGGAAAAACAAAGATAAGTGAGAAGGTAGGAAATATTAAAATCAGTAAGCAAGAAATACAAGCAACAAAGGTAACACTATTACACACAAAACTTTTTTTTTAATTGCAAAATCAGCAATGATAAACATAAATCTAAAAGTGGATATATAAGCAGACAAGCTGGATGAACAGCTATGGGCTGGTAAAACGGATGACATCTGTGACCAGACTTAAGATTTAGAGGACAGTATTTTTACATTCCCATTAGTATTTGTGGGAAAGGATTGGACAGAAAAGGATAGGATCTGATTTCAGAGGGTCATTATGAGTCGTACAGGACTTGACAGCACCTAAAAACAACAACAACATATGCAGTAATAAACAAACCAATCACATACTCTAGAATACAACACAAGTAATCATGTTCTGAGAGCTCCATTTCCACAATGGTTAGTACTTCTCCATTTAGCTAATCTAGTAACAGTGTAGCTAGGAAGATCATAATCACAACCTAAGGTAACCTTGAACTTCTAAATGAATGATAGTTCTGGCTATATGTGCCATTAAATCCAAAACCAGTATACAAAGGAGGATAATATTTAAGA
>NW_006399852.1:11935293-11966431 GCF_000299155.1 Elephantulus edwardii
GGAAAAGTAGCAGCTAGTTAGCAAGCTGTGATATAATGCATTCTGACTCATGCAACCTTACACACAGCAGAAGGAAAATCTGTCTGATCTTTTCTCTTCTTCACAACTGAGGGCATATTTGAGCCTTTAGCTGTAGCTACTGTATCAATGTCACCGATAGTCTCTCACCCTTGATGGCCACTAAATATGAAGTTCTTCCCTAGCAAGTGATTCTTCTTGATGACATGTCCAAAGACAAAATTCTGTGCTGAAAACTCAAAGAGACATGGTTTGAATCCACCAGCTGCTTTGTTGGGAGACAGATGGGCAATCTTCTCCCATGTCATGTACTGTCTCTGAAAGCCCACTGGAGGGGTCAGTAATGAGCCAGTTCCGCCTCAACGATACATAACAAGAAAAACAATAATCTATGGAAGTAGACTGTCAAGTCTTTCTTCTTGGTGTGCTTCTGCTGAAAAGCTTCCATAGTATGTAGTTTGCTCATAATGGTATCGAAATACTGGTTCCCTAGCTTCAAGTATCACAATAAAATGCAAGTTACAGTAGAACAAGAAACAGATTACTTACTTAACTAATTTTGTTGTTAACTTATTTTGTTGTTAGTTGCCATCGAGTAGAGTATAGTCACCCTATGAACAAAAGATCTGAACTCTGTTCTGTCCCGCACCATCCTCATACTTCCTGACACACAAGGGCCCACTGTGGCAGTCACCATGTCAACCCACTGAGTTGAGGGTCTTCCTTGCCTTTGCCGACCCTTCACACTGTTCAGCATCATGTCCCTCTCCAAGGAACAGCCTCTTCTAGCTTATCAGTCAATGAAATAATTTTGAGGAGAAGATGGGATACATGTGTATTTTATTTTAAACTACAGGGTCTATGCCATTTCATTACTCTGCATACCATTACATATTGTGCATCCCAACTCTTCCAGATAATAAATCTTTAAGATAGTATTTTCAAATAGAAGAAATCAGTTTTAAAAAAAAATCAGTTTTCAATTCTTGTTAAACTTGTCAAAGCTGTAGCCCTTTTAATTAATGCCATATACAGAGTTAAAAGATTATGAATGGTCTAAAAAATAACTATACAGACATCAGCATCTGAAGCATTGCTGTTGCTGTTGTTATGTGTCATTGAGTTGATTATGACTTATAGCGATCCTATGCACAACAGCTCTGAACCCTGCTCTATCTTGAGACAATCTCATTGTCTCTGACACACCTATTCTCATTAACCCAGTTACTGTGTCAATCCATCTCATCCCAGATCTTCTTCGCCTGCAATAGTGAACTGAAATATACTAGTATTGGTCATTCTGAACTGTACAATCATAGTTGACTATGTTAAGAAAGCAAATTAAAGTTTTCTTCATCATCAAAATGAACTTTTCAAGATTTACCCTCAAGTACAATGCTGGAAGTGAAAGGATAAATATCCATATGCCTACAAAGTTAGGCCAGCTAATAAATCTATTATTCAAATTTACATACCAACTGTTAATGCTGAAGATGAAGAAATGGAGGATTTTTACCAACTTCTGATGTCTGAAATTGATCAGTCATGCAATTAAGATACACTGGGTGGAATGGGAAGATTGGAGGGGAAATAGGGTCTTATGCAAGTTCAGGATGGAGATGAAGAAAATGAAACAAGTTCTTAAGAATCAAAATACAATCTTGAATACATTTCACTTGAAATTATAGACCATCAAGGATAGATTTGATGCACTCAATACTAATGATCAAAGAAAAGTTAGTGTGGTGAGCTGATTGTCCAAAATGGCTTTCTGAGCCCACTCCTTTGGCTTTCACCACATAACTTGGTGGTATTTATTATGCTAATGACGTGAAGGAGGGAAACAGCAACTTTTGAGTGGGAACATATTCCCAAGATGTGTGGACTAGTAATGGGAGACAGGTCATTCCTGCCCACTCCAGTTTTACACTAGCAGATGTAAAGGCAGACGAGAATCTTAGCAGCAGCATGAAAGAAACAAGGGCTCAAGTTTGGCCAGGACCTAGCTAGATGCCAGCAGCAGCAGCAGCAGCAGCAGCAGCAGCGGTGGTGGCAGAAGAACTAGAGACCAGAGTGAGACAAGGCTGACTGGGAAGCCGCCTCATGGAGCCAATGCCAAAGCCAAGGACCTCTGCCAAGTTCGGTTTTGGTGGAGGACTGGAGATGAGGGAGCGAGGGAATTCCATAACTAGCTGGACTATGAGAGCTTTAACACTGGCCTGAAGCCATGAGGCTGAAAGTCAAAGGGCTTGCAAGTACACCTGAGAAGTTGTCCTAATGGAGGAATCCTGTTTCCATCGTGAATTGTAACCTGTAATAAATCCCAGGACTTTGAGTTCTGTGTCACCACTGCAACGGATTAGCAGAAGCAGACCAGTGAGAGTTGTAGGAGGGATGTAAGGTTAGTGTTATATTTACTAGAGGAGGTTCAGGGAGCAGGAGACACGTCAGATTTCAGAAACTGATTTTGTATTATGGATGTTGTTGATGAGACTATTTCTTGTGGAGTTAAAGGAAGTCTCATGTAGCTGTATCCATTCTTTACAATCAGATAAGTTACAGGATGAGTTTGAGGACATTTTTCATGAACAAGGCAAAAAAAAAGATCATTACAACTACAGGGGGAAAAAGGATGTGAGAAAAGACTGAAACTTATTCTTGAATGAGGAATAGCTAACGAAAAAAGACAAGATGAAGTAAAAAAGCTGAAGAGCTTTCACAGGGTGACTAGAGGAGAAAAAGTTTATAATGCATTGTGCAAAAATCTTCAATTAGAGGACAAAAAGGGGAGAGCAAAATCAGCAGTTTTCAAGTGGAAAAACGGAAGAAAACACTCATTCCTCAATATGCAGTACTGAAGAGTTCTACGGCCAAAGTGCTTCTGAGATGTGAGGAAGATGAGCCTTTGTCTTCCATCCTTTGTGCATACTATTAGGAGAGGCCCATCCCCGGGGAAGGTCATCATGCTTGGTAAAACTGAGGGGTTGGCAACAAAGAGGGAGACTCAACAAGCTGCACTGAAATACTGGCTGGAACAATGGGTTCAAGAATAGCAGTGAGAGTGAGGATAGCAGTTTTGTTCTGTTACATATAGACTTGGTGAGTGCTGGAACTAATACACAGCTCCTAAAACAGTACTATGGACAAAATATTGAACACTACAGGAAAAATCACATAATCAAGACGCATGGAAATGAGTTAAGAAACCAAAGAATTCAGTAAATTGGAAAATGTGCTATAAAATTATCTCTTTGAACTTTTCACAGAGGAGGACATTTGGATGGCCTACAGACACATGAAGAAATGTTCCAAATACCATCTTAACCCAGTAGTGGTGGCAAAGTTTAGAAGGGCATCAGGTAATAAATGTTGGAGAGGATGTGATGCGATAGGGACTCTCATACATTGTCGGCGGGACTGTAGGATGGTACAACCACTCTAAGAGTCAGTTTGGAATTTCCTCAAAAAACTGAATACAAGAGATTCCATATGACCCAGCTATTCTACTGCTTAGAATATACCCTGAGAAAATGAGAACTGAGACACAAACAGAGACTTTCACACCAATGGTCACAGGAGCATTAGTCACCATAGCAAGAACATGGAAACAGTCCAAATGACCAACCATAATGGATTGGACTGAGAAATTATGGTACATTCACACAATAGAATACTACACAGCACACAGGAGCAATGATTTTGTAAATTACTACCTAACGTGGGAGGGACTGGAAAGGATTATGCTGAATGAACTAAGCCGTCTCATAAAGACAAATACTGTATAGACCATGTAGGAGGATCCAAGGAGGGGGAGAGGGAGCTTAATTTTATGGGTGGAGGGACAAACTGTCACACAATTTGATGGGTGGAGGGACAGGGGAAAGGTCTGGTGTGAATAAATAATGCAAATGAACTTTATATAATATAAACCAATATAAAATAAAATGTAAAAAAACAGCAGAAAGATTCTGAAAAAACCTGATAATTGTGGGCATAGTCCAATAGTGATTAAGACAATGTATGGGAACAATTGTATGAAACATCATATCAATGAAGAGAAGTATATATGGATTGAAAATCTGCATACTTAAAAAAAAGAATGCTAAAGAAACCACAACTGCCATCCAAACAGATAAATGCACACCCATGTTTATTGTGGCTTTGTTCACAATAGCAAAGAGCTGGAAACAACATAAGTGCCCAACAGCAAACGGATGGATAGAGAAGCTCTGCTATATTCACACAATGGAATACTACACTACATTGAAAAACAAGGAACTCATGAAATATTATTCAAAATGGGTGACTCTGGAGGACATTATGCTCAGGGAAACAGCTCAGTCACAAAAGGACAAATACTGCATAGTGCCACTGTTATAAAAGAGGACTGACATAGGGGTTGGGGGAGACTGAGAAAGAGGAGATTGAAACAGATGAGGGAGAAAACTGTTTAAAACAGATAAATGATTAAATATTATTGTCATGACAGGAGTCCAGAATGAAGGTGGCATAGTGGAGTGGACTTGAGGGGGGATTGTATAACAATGCAAGAATTTTACTTTTCAAAGAGAAGAGCGAATTGGGGGGAGGGGTGGGCAGGGAGAAAAATGAATGGAAATCCAAAGTCTCTGTAAACTTTCATTAAATTATTAAAAAAAATAATGACAGAGAAAGAACAGTGCTAACAAAATATAAGATTAATATTTAAAAAAATTCTCTTTAAAGTATCAAAAAGCAAGGATATTATTTTGAAGACTATGTGCTTGACCCAAGTATTTTCAATTCCCTCATACAATTGGAAGAGTTGGACAATGAATAAAGAAGACTGAAGAAATTCTGCCTTTGAATTATGGTGCTGGAAAATATTCACTACATGATAGTCTAACAAAAGAATTAACAAATTAACAATTTAAGAAGTACAATCAGGCTCTCTGCTCCTCGTCAATCCAGATTGCCCTCTCTTATTGTGCAGCCTCAGCCGCATCCCTGAGACACGATGGTGAAGGGTGGAGTAAACGGATTTGGTCACATTGGGCGCCTGGTCACTAGGGCTGCTTTTAATTCTAGCAAAGTGGATGTTGTTGCCATCAATGATCCCTTCATTGGCCTAAACTACATGGTCAATATGTTCCAATATGATTCCATCCTTGGCAAGTTCAACGGCAATGTCAAGGCTGAGAATGGTAAGCTGGCCATCAATGGGAAAGACATCATTATCTTCTAGGAGCCAGATCCCACCAACATCAAGTGGGGTGATGCTGGTGCTGAGTATGTTGTGGAGTTTTCACAACCTTGGAGAAGGCTGGGGCTCACTTGAAGGGTTGTGCCAAATGGGTAACTCCTATCTGCTCCTTCTGCTGATGCTCCATGTTTGTGATGGGCGTAAACCATGAAAAGTATTACAACTCTTTCAAGATTGTCAGCAATGCCTCCTGCACCAGTAACTGCTTGGCTCCGCTGGCCAAGGTCATCCATGACAACTGTGGTATTGTAGAGGGACTCAAGACCATAGTCCAGGCCACTGCCACCCAGAAGACTATGGATGGCCCCTCTGGAAAGCTGTGGCATGATGGCCATGCAGCTGCCCAGAACATCATCCCTCCATCTACTGGCACTGCAAAGACCATGGGCAAGGTCATCCCTAACTGAAAGGGAAAATTACCGGCATGGCTTTCCGTGTCCCCGCCCCCAATGTGTCAGTGTGGACCAGACCTGCCGTTTGGAGAAAGCTGCCAAATATGGTAACATCAAGAAAGTAGTAAAGCAGGCATCAGAAGGGCCCCTCAAGGGTATCGTGGGATACACTGAAGACCAGGTTGTCTTCTGTGACTTTTAACAGTGACACCCACTCTTCCACCTTTGATGCTGCGGCTGGCATTGCTCTGAACAACCAGTCTGTCAAACTCAATTCCTGGTATGACAATGAATTTGCCTACAGCAACCAGGTGGTTGACCTGATGGTTTACATGGCCTCTAAAGAATAAGAGCCCCTTGGATCACCAGCCCCAGCAATAGCACTAGAAGAGACAGAGAGAGACACCCTCAGGTGCTGGGGAGTCCTTGCCCCAACTCTATCCTCCCACACACTGAGAACCTCACATCCTTGACAGTTTTCATCCAATTCCCCTGAGAAAGGGGAGGGGCTTGGAGGGCCCATTTTGTCATGTACCATCAATAAAGTACACTGTACTCAGGAAAAAAAAAGTATAATCAGAATGTTCCTTGGAAGGGAGGATGGTAAGACTTCGTTTCACTTACTCTGCACATGCTATCAGGAGGGTTTGGCCCCTAGATACAGACCTCATGCTTGCTAAGGTGGGGTGAGGAGATGGGGGTAAAAAAACAAAACAAAACACAGTTCAATCAGTATGAAAGAGAAAGGAGGCAGCAAAGTCAGTTATTCTAAATCAGTACAAACAGTCACTTAAAGGAGGTTCAAAAAGGAGCTCTGGTGGTCTCATGGTCAGAAGCTGCACTGCAATCCCATGGCATGCTGTTAGAATCCACTAGCTGCTCAGTGCGGAAGAGATGGGCAATCTCCTCCCATGTGATTTACTGCCCCTGAAAACCTGCTGGAGAGTCACCTATGGGCTGTTTTTGACTCAATGACACACAACAGCCACCACTACATGCTACAAGAGTTAATAGCTTACATTTGAATAGTATTAAAGATACAGGGCAAATGACACCAAGATAAGAAGAGAACAGAGGAAATGGATAAAATGGAGCACCTTTAAGGACACACATATATATTCAACAAGAGTTCTAGAAGGATGATTTCATAAAGGCTGACTGAAGTTCTAAAACAGAATTGTAAAAGGTACAAAATTTTCATTTTGACCAACAGACCTCACTCTCAATTTAAATGAAAAGGCTGACTGAAGTTCTAAAACATAATTGTAAAAGGTAGAAAATTTTCATTTTGAGGGATGGACCTCATTCTCAATTCAAAGGAAAAGGCTGATTAAAACTCTAAAACATAACTAGAAAAGATATAAAATTTTCACTTTGAGGGAGAGGCCTCACTCTCAACTCAGGAGACAAAAAATGGCTTCATTTCATTGAGTCAAACTAGCTTCTTTTTTATTCTCTGGACGTAATAAAAGCTGAAAATATTATCTTTTAATTTAAAAATTAAACTGATGGAAATATAAAATACTCAGTTAAAAGTCTGTTTCCCATTTCTGCTTCAGAATTTTATGGCTATTACCAATTCCTAAAACACAAAAACAAGTGTGAGTTCAGTCAAATCTGCATTTATCAATACTGTTCCTTAATCTGTATTTCTGTCTAAATAAAACTCCCTTATCTTTTTCCCTACGGAAAAAATATATTCTTTTGGTTGATCAGCATTAATGGGGGATGTGAACCTCATTCCTTTTGGAATTTCAGTGAATTTCTTACTACTAAGCCACCAGAGCTTGGATTTGTACCTACTAGAGAATTAAACACTGATGATTTCACTTGAATACTGAATTGTTCTGCTGATTAAATTGTACGAGGATTCAGAATAGGGACAAGTAAGGGCTGCTTATAAAAGTAAAGAATCCAAGAGATGTATGTAATTAAGTATAATCCTAAAAGATGGTGGTGGAAAGGCAAAGAAAAAGGGAGAAAGAAAGACATGTCATTTTTAAGAACAGTAAAAACAAACATAGGAACTGGAAAACAGAATGAACTGAAATTGTCATATATCCAAGGAAAATGATTTTCGTAGAAATAGTACAGGTTGTGAGCAACCATAAAAGACTAACCAAAAAATCAAATACTGTGCCACTGACCTTAACATCAACAGAGTAAGTGTCACAGTTTATAGCTGAGATGCAGCTTACTCTTGCAAATCTAGTATATAAGAATTCAATTATTTTTTTTAAAAAAGAATTAAAGTATTTAATATATTTTATTTATAATTGAGATTGGTGCATGGTAGAATATAAAAACATGCTTAAAAAACAAACAAACATGCTTCAAGGAAAAAACCCCCCCCCCCCAGTACATGGCCTACATTTAATATTTACACTGTGGCTAAAACACAAGAAGCAAAAACAGTTGCTTGTTTAAACAATCACCATTCATACCCTCTTTTCACCCTTGTTGCTTTTTTGTGGAAGAACTAAAAACCGTATATTAGTACATACTATTCTTTTCAGCTATCTTGAGGATTTCCCTTTGATAAAACTGCATCCTGGACCTTTATATGAGAGAAAGTAAATCATTTTGAAAGTGAGTAAGAGGGGAAACATCTGCTATATTTATAAACTAAAAATGTTATTTCATTTTCTATTAGGGAACTCTGAACTTTTTTGTTTGTTTTTTAAGCATATTAAATATAACAGAAAAGGCTGCAAGGGAGAAGGAGATTCCAATACTATGAAGTAAACCAATTTTAGGGAGAAACAGAATATCACAAAAGTACGTTTTGATTTGAGAGGACTTTAGTTACTTAGGGAAGGTACAAAGAAGAGAGATGGGAAAAAGCATAAAATTATAAACTGGAGCACAAATAGTGGTTGTGTAGTTCTAGTACTAGGTGTATTTCTTTGTTTTCTTGAGGTAATAGTTTAAGCTCTTTTGATTCTGTAAAATAGAGACAACATTCACTATAACCGCTATAGAAATTTCAAGAGTACTGACCAGGGCTAAAGAAAACAATGGACAGAAAGGGAGAAAAGTGCAGAACAGAATTCAAAATCTCCCCCAAAACCTCCAGATTTACTAGCTGTGGTGTTAGCCTAAAAGCTGGCCTTTTTTTTTTTTTTTTTTAAAGCCATCCAACCCCTAGTCTCCAGCTACATTAACTGCAGGTACATGGTCTTACAAATCGGTATGGTCTTGCAAATCACCAACAGCAGTGGGACTAGGATAAGGGAAAGAATGCTTCCCACACTGAGCAAGCAAGACTGAGCAGCAGACTTGAGGAAAGCAAAGCTTGTGGCAGCCAAGATGCTGATGGCACAGTGAATGTGGCATGCTGTGGCAAAACTGTGCTGGCCACAATTAAAGGTTTGGCTGTTCTTGCCAGATGTTCTGGGACAAACCCTGCTGGATGATTTGGACTTGACTGCTGAACTGCAATCGGAGCCTGGACTTACTGAGGAATTGTGCCTTGGAATTATTGGGCGAAAGCCTGGCCTTGAACTGTGAAGATACTCTTTGCCTCTTTCACTTAATTCTCTAATAAACCACATTCTCAGCCCCACAACTATGAGTCAGCAACAAATAAACAAATCTCTTGCTGTTGGTGTGACTCTAGAGGCACTATAGGACTGGACGACAGGCTCTTTATCTGCTCTCTACTCTGGGGCAGTAAGGAGGGACTGTACTATTCTTACTCCCTTTGGCCCTTTCAGAGTCGCTTATGTCCCTATGCCCTCATGACCCATTTCCTCTTCTTTAGACACTGGTCTGACAGAGAGTGAAGTAAGCTCTAGGACTGTGGCCCTGAGATACCTGGAACTGAATCCACCAATGGGATCATCTTTCAAGAAAAAAAATCAGACAGGCCTATAAAATGAAGAACATACTCCTCAGAATATTAACCGTATGACATCAAAAGTATGGCGTCAGCCTAAAAGAAGACCCTGAAGGCAGAAAGGGGTAGGAAAGAATGGTAAATGGATATAGGGAATCCAGGAGGAAGTGGGAACAGTTAAATGGAGGTAATCTGTTAAACTGCCAAGTGACATATTTCAACAAAAGATGATGTGCTGGACACGCTCACCAAGTTGTGCCAAGAAGTATGGAGGACAATCACCTAGCCAACTGACTGGAAGAGATCTATATTTGTTCCTATTCCAAAGAAAAGTGATCTAACAGAGTGGAGAAATCATCAAACAATATCATTAATATCACATCTAAGTAAGATCGTGCTGAAAATGATCCAAAAATGACTAGAACAGTACAGAGAACTGCAATATGTGCAGGCTGGGTTTAGACGAGGCCGTGGTACGAGGGATATTATAGCTGATGTTAGAGAGATCTTGATGGAAAGCAAAGAGTACCAGAGAAATGTTTATCTGTGTTTCACTGACTATACAAGGGCATTTGACTGTGCGGATTACAACAAACTGTGGCTAACTCTGAGAAGAATGGGAATCTCAAAACACTTGATTGTGCTTAGGTGAGACCTATACTTGGACCAGGAAGCGGTAGCCAAAACAGTGAGGAATCACTGCATGGTTCAAAATCAGGAAGGGTGTATACCAGAGATGTGTTCAATCTCCACACTTTTCCTATCTATATGTGTAACAGATAATCTGGGAGGCTGGGTTCTATGAGGAAGAAACGTGGCATCAGGATTGGAGGGAGATTCATAAACAACCTACATTATACAGATGACACAACCTTGCTTGCTGAAACTGAGAAAGACCTGAAGTGCTTGCTATAGAAGATCAAGGACTGTAGTCTTCAATATGGATTTAAGTTCAATATTAAGAAAACAAAAATTCACCACTGGGCCAACTGGCAGCACTGTGATGGTTGGAGAAGAAATTGAGGTTGTTGACAGTTACAGTTTGCTTGCCTCTATAATCAACACTCTTAGTGCCAGGAAATCAAAAGACCAACTGCACTGGGAAAGTCTGCTGTCAGGGACCTCTCCAGAAGACTGAAGAGCAACGATGTCAGTCTGGAGACTAAGGTGCACCTGATTCAGGCCATGGTCTTTGCAATTATGTGCTATGCATCAAAGCTGGACAATGACTAGGGATGATAAGATGGTGAATTGATGCCTTTGAACTGTGGTGCTGAAGAAGAGTATTGAACGTATCATGGACTGCTAGAAAACAAACAAATTCATCCTGGAGAGGGTAAAACTAGACTGCTCCTTGGAGCCAAGGATTCTGAAGCTCCATCTGACATACTTTGGGTATGTTGCCAGGTGGAATAAGTTCTTGGAGAGGGACATTATGCTTGGGAGAGTGAAGGGACAATGCAAGAGAGGAAGACAATGGATGACATTGATTGACTCTGTGAGTGGGTTAATGGGTGTAGATGTGTCAGAGACAATAAAGTTGGCTCAGGATAGAGCAGGTTCAGAGCTACTGTACACAGAGTTGTTATGAATTGCAAGCAACACGATGGCACATAACAATAATAACAACATGAAGAAACAAAATATATGTGAATTGCTGATTAGGAAATAAATTTGCTCTGTAAGTTTTCACCCAAAACACAGCTAAAAGAAAAAAGAATGACATTTATAAATTACCTATAATAGTTATTTAAATACTAAGTCCAAAAGAATACATAAAACAATCTCTCAGGGAACTCTGGTGGCCTAGTGGCAAAAAGCACACTGCAATCCCAAAGACAAGAGGTTCACATCCACCAGCTGTACCACTGGAGAAGGAGGGGCAATCTCTTCCTGTTGGATCCAATTCGATGGTACACAACAAGGAAAAATAAACAACACCACATCACAAAAAAATCCAAGCAATTTCTCAAGCTTTTAATTCAGCCCCAGCTCCTTCAATGAAATACGAAAACGTTAAAAAAAAAGGATAGCTCATTCCACACTTAACTGGACTGGAATGACCTGTTTATGCCAGAAAACTTACTGACAGCTACTACCTAAATATCAAAGAAATAATATCTGTTTCAACATTTGAAACTATCAATTGATTTCCAGCTATGGTTACAGCAGCAATTTCATATGGTTTAACCTAAGACAACCTTCCTACTAGAAGTATACTCTGTTTTTCATATAGTCACACAGTACGTCTGTGTATAAGACACATACCTATATAGCAATTTCACTACTCTAGCCTAAGATATGTTTTTGTTATTGCTTTCAGGTCGACATCCTGCTCCCTTGACTTACAAAATGATTTTACATATTCATTAATTTAGCATGGAATGCCCTGTCTTTCTTTGGAAAAGAAATAGGAAGAGGAAAAAGGAAAAGGAAATTAATTTGCTGGACACATACTAATCAACTTTCAGACCTTTTCTGTTATTAATTAAAACTACAAGGAGCAAGTACAATTACTACCATATTAGAAGGAAATAAAACTAGGTTGAGAGAAGGTGAATTCACAGTAGTGTTTATATTAAGCAAGGGGCAGAGACTAATAAATCAATTCCATTTAACTAAAAAATGTACTTCATTCCTACTCACTCTGTGTGAAAAAAAAATGCCTGTATCTCAGGCACTTGATTAGTGTTATATCTTAGATAGTAATTCAGTTATTTAGCTAAGGCAAATATACCTGAGTAGCTTATATTATTCCAGAATGGAAATACTGAGCAGTCTAAAAATATAAAAAGTGTCCTGTGAAATTTTATGTAACAAAACTAATCCAAACTGGTATATTAATAGTATCACCAAGACCACTAAGCATTGAAAAGTCTGGGTAAATGTACAGCATCACAATACAAAAGAGATTAGTTTTTAAAGGCTAGCCCTGCTCTGCATAGCACTGGTCTGTGCACTGCTGTACAGAGGTAACTCGTGGTTGCTGGAATGCTAAACACTGACACTGATGTGCCAAATGCAATAATGGTTACCCACAGTGGATAGTGTTTAGTGGAGTTGACCGATTAAAACAAGCTTGGAAGCAGGAGTGGCATCCACTTCTGAAACAGTGCTCAGGTCTTTTGTTCACATGGTCGCTATGAGTCTACGGCACCTAACAACACTAATAACAACAGTATTGCTTTACAAAAGATACTAATCAGTATTGCTACATGGTTAATAGAGAAAATGCCTAACGTTAACTCATGTAAAGAACTTGGGTAAAATGACAATGAAATAGCCGTGTGTAATGTAGCATAAGCCTCATAACCTCTAATTTATCTAACCTTAAAGACCCTCATTTTATCATTTAGATTTTTTAAAATGTTTGTGTCTGCTAAAAAGTCTAGCATCAAAGATTACATTTATGCTGGGAGAAAGTAAAGTTTAAAGGTTTCTTGGGGAGAAAATGAAAAAAAAATTTAAATTTAAATTATAAGATTTAAACTAGTTTCTAAATTTCCTTCTACTTAAAACTAAATGGAAGAG
This sequence comes from Elephantulus edwardii, assembly GCF_000299155.1. NCBI lineage: Eukaryota > Metazoa > Chordata > Mammalia > Macroscelidea > Macroscelididae > Elephantulus > Elephantulus edwardii. Next base: position 11,948,315 of record NW_006399852.1, read on the forward strand.
CCCATAAAATGAATTGAGTAATTTGGTCAACTGTACTTAATCTCTTGATATTTACTTATTATTTGATACTAACTTTGAGAGACTATTTGTCTATGAAACCAACTATGAACAACAGTCGTTCATTCAGGCAGTAGACGTAGCTCTATTTTATTTCTTTTAGTCACACATTTGTAATGTTAAAAGTTGGTCTGCCTTTGATTTCCTGGTGGCTGAGAGCACCTCAAATCCTGTTCTCTCCATCATTAGTGACAATCATGTCAGTGACAGAGGCAGAAAAACCCAGTCACTCTAGTTTGTACATCCGGTAATAAGGCTCACTCATTTCAGGGCTATTCTCAAAAAATCGTAACACACACATACACACACATAGACAAATACATAAACTACTCTTCTTAACAAAAGGTCAATATTGTTATAAGGTGCCATTAAACTAACAACTCAGAGAGACTCTCTGAACAGCAGGTCTGAGTCCTTTGCCATCCTTTGCATTTTCTGATACGCTCATGTCCAATGCTACAGTCACCGCGTCAATATATCTTGATGAGAGTCTTCCTCTCTTTTGCTGACCCTCATTTTTACCAGCATGGTGTATTTTTTTTAAGGACTGGTTCTCTCTGACAACACTCTCAAAGTATGTGAAATGAAGTTTCAACATCTCGGCCTCTAAGGAGCGCAGTGGTTGCATTTTCTCCAAAACAGACTTTGCTTGGCTTTTTGACAATTTATGGGCTTGCCCTGGTGTGTCCACTTGCTGTACAGAGGTAACTTGTGGCCACTGTGAAGCTGAATACTGTGACACTGACGTGTCAAATGTGTTAATTGTTACCCATGGTGGACAGTGTTTTGGTGGCGCTTCCTGACTAAAACAAGTTTGGAAGAAGGCATGGCATCCACTTCCGTAAATGGCTTGTCTCCGGAAACCCTGTGAACCTGGGGAAACGATGACAGTCATGCAAGTGTTGAGGCCTTTCAATCATAGGGTCGCTATGAGTTGCCTATGACGTGACGGCACTTAACAACATGGCATATTCAGTACTTTTCTCCAGTATCACAATTCAAAGGCATCAATTTTTCTTTGTTATCCTAATTCACTGTCCAACTTTCAGATAAATGCTTCAGAAGCAGCTGAAAAGACCACTGTTTGGGTCAGGGGCATCTTCGTTTTTAAATGGTCACTTTTTTGCTCTGAAATACTTTGAAGAGAACCTTGACAGTAGATTTTTCCTAATGGCAGCATGTCCTCTGATTTCTTGACTGCTGAGACCACAGGTGCTGCATGTGAATCCAATTAAAATGAAGTTGTTGACAACTTTAATCTTCTCTTTATCTACAATCATGATATTGCCTACTGGTCCAGTGTTGAGGATTTTTGTTTTCTTAAAACTGAGATATATAATCGATATTGAAAGCTGTAGATTTTAATCTTCTGCAGCAAGAGTATCAAGTCCTATTCACTTTCAACAAGCAAGGTTGTGCCATCTGCTTAATGTAAGTTGTTGATGAGTCTTTCTCCACCGTTGCTGTCACTCCCTTCACTGAGCCCAGATTCTCAAATGATGTGCTCAAAATACAGATTTAGAAGGTACAGAGAAAGGATACAACTCTGACGCACACCTCTCCTGATTTTAAAGCAAGTAGTGTTCCCTATTTCTGTCTGGACTACAGCTTCTTGGTCTAAGTATATATTTCATATGAGCAAAATTATACGTTCTAGGGTTTGCATTCTTTTCAATGTCAACCATAATTTAAGAGCCAGACAGCCAACTCCTTTGTACAGTTCAATAAAACACAGATATCTCTGGTATTCTGTGTTTTCAGACAAGATCTAGCTGACATTAGCAATGATATCTACATCTAACTATATCTGTATCTATTCCTTGTGCCACGGCATGTTCTGAATCCAGTCAGTATTTCTGGCAGTTTCCAGCTGAAATTCTAGCTGCCTTTATTTTTATCTTCTTCTTCTCCACTTAAATTTTTTAATATTGGTTTGCATAAAAAGTTCATGTACACTGTGTATCATTCATGCATACCGAGTTTCACACTTTGCTATTTCAAATCGTGTTTCAAACGATCAGTCATGTACATTGTGTTTTATAAAATTAATCTATTAATACTATTAATCTATCTTTTCAGTTCCCCATTAGGATCTTTCCTAATTCCCTCACCACCCCTTCTGCTCCCCAAACTCGTGATTTCCTACCCTCCCTACAGATCTCTCCCCTCCCCTTTCCCTTCTGGACTTTTATCCACGTCTTACTAGTTATCCTTCTATTTTTACAATACTGGTATTATGTAGTATTTGTCCTTATGCGACTGAGGTTAGTTCACTCAGCATAATGCTCTATAGACTCTCTCACGTTACATAGGATTTTACAAAATTGTAGGTCCTTAGTGCTGCATAGTATTTCATTCTGTGAAATCACCACTATTTCTTAATCCGTTCATTTGATGATGGACATTTGGGCTTTTCCATCTTCTAGCCACTGTGAATAATGCTACCACGAACACAGGTATACTATCCCCATTTGTGTTCTAAATGTTTCTGAATATTCTTTCCTGAAAATTTCGCTAGCATGTACAGAGGTCAAAACAAAGACAAGAAATGCTAAAGTAAGAGAAATGAACAGAAAATTTCAAACCACAGCCCAAGAAGACAAAGCAAAGAATTACAACAAAATGCGCAAAGAGCTAGAGTCAGAAAATTCAAAACATGCTCAGCATTTCTTGAGCTGAAAGAACTGGCCGATGAGTGGAATTAAAAAAATCAGAAACAAAGACTGGGATTTGAAACTACGGAATTGGTGAAAGACATGAGGTTGGAAATCAAATGACTGGATTTTAAACAATCAAGGATTTCTTCATCACAAATAATTTTTTAAAAGTAAAAAAAACAACAAACCCACACCTCCCATAAAGAGAGACTATGCAGCTGGCCCTGATCTGATGGTCTGGTTCAAAAGGTTCAAAAAGGAATCAGACTGACTACATCTATAGAAAAGGTTAATGGAACAGCTAAAAATCAGCAGTCAAAACAAGGCCAAGTGCTGACTGTGGAATAGATCATCAATTATAGATGAGCAAGTTCAAGTTAAAGCTGAAAAAACGAAAACAAATCACAAGAACCAAAATACAACCATGAGTCTCTTCCATCTGAATTTAAAAGCCATCTTCAGAACAGATCTGATGCATTGAACACTGAGGATTGACGATTATACAAGGTGTAGGATGACATCAAGAACAGCACACATGAAGGGAGCTCTGGTGGACTAGTGGCAAGAAACTGCACTGCAATCCTGAAGGTATACAGTTTGAATCTACCAGATACTCCATGGGAGGAAGGGCAATTTCCTCCTGAGCCATTGGATCAGATTCAACAGTACACAACAAGAAAAAAAGAAAAAAAAAGTATAGCACACGTTAGTTAGTAGAAAGAGAGAGGAGAAAGAAAAGACCAAACTGGGAGTGAGAAGAGACTTGGAAGATGAAAAATGCCAATAGTAACCATACACCCATAAATTTTTTGTTGTACTTAATGAATGTGTAATATTAAAATTTCAGGAAGAAAATTGTTTCACGAAGGTGCAAATGAATTAACAAAAAAGAGGAAGATCCTGAATGAGAAGCACTGACACTGGCTGTACTAAAGGCTACACAGCAGGGATTGTGAAGATGGTCCGGGTTAGGCAGTGTTTTCTGTTGTATAAAGGGTGGCTAGGAGTCAGAACTAACATGATGGTCCCTAACAATCACCGCTATGTTTCATAATCATCAAAAGGGATACATATACTAAAAGTATATTTCTTATTTATGAAAAGAAAGCTTAAAACATGTTACATTTTCCTTTCTTACCTGCGCTGTGAGGCACCTCTGCTGGTGTATTAGCTGGTGCATGTGCCCCGGGAGGAATCTGAATCCCCGTATAACTACCGGGGGGTATGCTGCTTGGGTCATAACCGGAGGATGATGGCTGAGGTGGTGGGGAGGGCAGGGAGGTTGCTCCAGCATCTTCATTTTCTTCAACATCTATTACTCAGTAAAGATACAATGTTAAATCAAACTTCTTATACTGAACATATTAGGTACTCAATAATTCTGCTACATAAATACACAAAAATCAAGACCCTTCAAATGCAGTACTATAGTAGACCCTATTTCCTTTTTAAAGAAAATGTTAAAAACAATGTAATTTTTCCTAATAATAATAAAACAAATTGTATTAGATTAATACTTTCCCAACCTGGTATTCTTTATACAGAATATGTTCTTCCTTACAACTCACTATTAAAGCACGTGAAAAGGAATTTCCTCGGCAAAGCATTTCATATTTGTTGTTCACATATTAAGTTCATAAACAAAAACCAAAAATGAAATTTTATATTTAACGATCTTTTAAAAGTAAATGAGGACCATTTTGTTAAATTTTAAACTTATACTTTCAAAATATACCTTAGTATTAGCTATATTTAAAAAGTATTTTGAACAAATGAAACCTTGACAGTCTATTAAAATAACAATTAGCAATTTTCAGAATTTCCCCTCACTGAGGTCAAGTCAAAACCAACTCACAGTTGGCCCTCCAGTGGGTTTTTCAGAGGCTGTAAATCACGGGAGGAAATTGTTCATCTTTCTCCTTTGGAGTTAATTTAAAATAGAATTAAAAAAAAATCAAGTTAAAGCTATAAATTACTGAAAAAGAATAATTTCTGCTTTTTTCCTATCAAATTCTTAAGTAATTTTTTTCTCTGATTATGAACTTATTACACATTCAGTTAGGTAATTTTAAATCAACATAAGGAATGAAGACCAAATTGATAATACAGGCATTTTACTAAGTTGTTTTCCAGATGTACTTAAATATACTAAGACAATTCTCCCCTTTATCAGTGAGTTCTAACATTTACATATTCTGAGGAAGGGAAAAATCACTGCAAAATGGCAAAAATCAGATAGAAACAAGAGTGAAGATGGTCCCTGTGAAAATGAGATTTCATAAAGTAAGATTTCTTTTTCATTCAACTCTTAGCCAGCAATCCATGGGAGAAAAGATGAAAACAGTTTGCTTCTGTCTGGATTTCAACCACGGAAGATCTCTAGTCAATTGTACCCTGTTCTACAGGGTCACCATGAGTCTGAACCGACTCACCAGCAGTGGGACTGGTTTTGGTAAAGCTTGTTTTCATGCAGTTTTTAACCTGACAGCACTCAGCAGGAATGACTGCAGTATGGGGTTGCTCAAATTCAAGCAGAATGTCACAATCTTACTCATTTCACAGTCGAGGAAGAAATGTGCAGGAATGCAGGAAGAAGGGTAAGTTTGGAAAAGAAAAAAGAATGTGTCTTGAGATGTGTCTACGTATGTATGCTCCTGAATGTGAATGGGAACTACCGTATTTCATACCATTTCACAATAAATACTTTGCAGGGGCCTGCAGGAAGCAAGAGAGCTAATAAAGAGAGAGGGAATGACTGAGTTTACATAAGTTCACTTGCTACAAGAACAAGGATGAAAGAACAAGAAGAACAGATACAGTACACTATCAACAGGAAAATTACTAAAATATGCAGAAAAAAATAGAGAAAAGGTAGTAACAATAGTCAAAAGAAAAAGACCTCAAGATAATCCAAGTACTAAAATTAACAGAACAGAACATTAAAGTAGCAACCCAAAAAACGAAACCACAACTATTAGGTAATAACAAATGGAAGAGGCAAAATTTACCACACATCCAAACTGTAAAATGGGCAAAACAGAATAAAATAGTATGACAGAAATAAAGTGAAAAGTAAGGGGCAAAACAGAATAAAGTAACATGACAAAAAGTAAGTGAAAAGGATTTTTCCTTGTTTATATGAAAGGAAGCAAAAATGTAAAGAAAAACAGTGTGCAAGCTGTGTAGAAAATGGAAGAGAAACCGTTTTTAACTATGTTAAGTTCATAAAAAACAATTTCTGAATGAATACAGAAAAAAATAAAAACTGCTTATTTTGGTATTGGGAGGGTATAAATAGTAATTTTAATATTTTTGTAACCTCTTTAATTACTAAACCATAAAACCATTATCTAAAACCAACCAAAACCCCACTTCAAAGAGATACATACCCACTTGTCTTTTACTGACAAGGTGAAGTTAAAAAGTCTAGGTTATTGTGTGGAAAATCAGCATTATGTAAAAATGTAGAAGTACGACATAACATGGAAAACTTACTATATCATAACTTCCAAATCAAGAATCTGGGGCCAGCCAAGATGATACAGCATCTGAACCATAAATTACTGTTACTCTCGCCAGCTACTCTGGTATTCATCACTGCCAGACATACAACATTAATGAGCAAAGTAATGGACTTTTCACTACTGTAGTAAATGCAAAATGTCAGATAATAATACAGGCAAGCGAGGAGCAGGTATAAGTGATCCCCGTGGTTTAAAGATATTTACAAATTAATGGATTGCCTTTCTCATGAAGGAATGAAACTGATTGTATCTTTGAGTGTACTCCAATTTATGCTGTTGTCAGGTAATGTCAGGACGAGTAGGACTCATATCAGATCTGAACCCTGTCCTACGACAACCTCACAATCTCTGACACACTCATGACCATGTGACACTTATCAAGCCATCTGCCGAGAGAGAAAGCCTTCTTTAGAGATCGTACTTGGGATCTGGACTTGGTGCTTCCTCAATTGTGAGACTTATCCATCAGTTTGTTTGTACTGGGGGAATGATCTGCACACTGCTAATTATTTTTTAGTTTGGGTATCTGCATTCTTGTTCATTTATCATTGTTCTAAAGCATTTGTCTGTCAGTTTGATGTTCTGAGGTAACTTGCAGGTGCTGTGATGCTAAAGCTGAGCCACCGTTTTCAAATGTTAGTCACTCATGATGAACAAGTTTTATAGCTTTCGATTTAAGACAAATTAGGCAGAAGGACTGGCCATCTCCTGCTGAAATAGCAGGCCTCGGAAAACCCTATGAACAACTTACAGTGACTCGATATGCAACATACGGAAGGCTTACCCTAGCTATTTGTTGGTATAGACAGAATAGTCTGTTTTAATCTATATCCTTAAAACTGCAATTTATACCAATTTTCATAGATGCTGGACTTGGCAGGAGAAAAAAAAATTAGACTGTCCCTGCACAAAACTTTGAATATGTTAACTTATTTAAAACAAATAAATGCATACCATTATCTTCATCAATTCCAACAGGTCCGGCTTGTGGAGTCTCACCATTCTTTAAACAATTATGGATATATGTTGCTTTCCATCGTGCATACTTTCTGTGTTTCACATTCTGAAACAGAAACGTTTCTATCATTACCTGCGCCATATTTCTGAGCTAAAATCCTGTTTTATATGCTGGATTTTTTTTTAATAAGCTTGGGACTTTCTCCATCCCATACATGGATTTCCTCATAGGCCTGGGCAACTTCATGAAAACTGCCTTCCTGAAAACATATGCCCAATTATCTTTTTATGGTTTCATTTCATCTTTTAGAAAAGGTCTAGAATAAATATGGAGAGTCTTTCCAGAAAAATGTACAACTCTTACGCACAGGAGAAAACTAGGCTAAATGGAATTATAAAATTAAAAGAGAATAATGGATCAAATTGATTTCACTATGGAGTAAAAATGAATCAGTTTAGATTTAGGAAAATGAAAGGAAAACAATTTAGTGATTAAAGCAAACACAAACGAGCCTGGCAGTCATGCATACTGTAACCTTTTGTTATAGAGTGCTAGTTAACAACTCTAAGACTCACTTATAACAACAAAAACAAGAAGACGATAATATTATTAAATAAGACAAAATTTTATCTTAAAAGACATAAGAGTAAAATCTTGGAATTCTGGAAGGGTTAAGATTTTTAATTTATATTCAATTTACCTTTACAATTTGCACGCACCAGTAGCAACAGCACAAGATGGAAGCCTCTAGGAATAAATCCAGAAATGTTCCAGCACACTCTAGACCTACCAGAGTCATCTGCACTATTGAAAGATCACCAAGCAATCTAAAAGCTTGAGTGTTTATAATTTTACCATGTGGAAAACACTCGTGTTGAATATACAGTTGTTGTTAGGTGCCATCGAGTATGACTCAAAGTAAACAAAATAAACAGCCAACCTGAACTTATTCTGTCATCCCAATCATGTGACACATTGGAGCCCACTGCTGAAGTCATCATGTCAATCCGTCTCACTGAGGGTCTTCCTCTATTTCACTGACCCTCCATATTTCCAAGCAGGATGCCCCTTTCCAAAGAACAGCTTCATCTAGCTACATGTCCAACATATGAATAGAAGAAGCTTTATCATCTTTGCCTCCATGGTGGACTTTGGCCACATATTTTCCAAGACACATCTGTTTGCTCTTTTGGCAGTCATGGGATATTCAGTAAGTACACTTCTCCAGCACCACAACTCAAAGGCATCAATTCTTCTATCATCCTTATTCATTGTCTAGCTCTTTGATGCGTAGTAGGTGACTGAGAAGACCATGATCTGAATTATGTGCACCTTAGGCTTCAAACGGCCACCATTGTTAGTTATTCAGCATTTTTGAGAGGTCCCTGACAGCAGACTTAACCAATACAATATGTCATCTGATTTTCCAAATGCTGGTAGCAAGGGTATTGATTGTCGATGCAGGCAAGATGAAATTACTGACAGCTTCAATCTTTTCTCCATCTATCATAATGTTTACTATAGGTCTGTGGTAAGGATCTCTTATCTTCTTGATGTTGAGATGTAATCCATACTAAAGAGTAGTCCTTAATTTTCTGCAGCAAATGTTTCATATCCTCTGCACTTTCAGCAAGCTAAGTGGTGTCATCTGCATAAAGCAGTCTGTTGATAAGTCTTCCTCCAATCCTGATGCCACATTCTTCATAGAGCCCAGTTTCATGAATTATTTGCTCAGCATAAATATTGACTACAAATACTGAATAGGTATAGGTGTACAACTCTGATGTACACCTTTCTTGATTTTTAAACCATTCAATATTCCTTTTTTTTCTGTTTTGCTTCCTGGTTCATGCACAGTTTCTGTATGAGCACAATTCAGGGCTCTGGAATTTCTATCCCTCTCCATATTATTGAGAAATTCTTATGATCCACAGAGTTGAATGTCTCTGCATAATCTATAAAACATAAACATCTTTCTAGGTTTCTCTGCTTTCAACCAATATCTCTCTGCTACCAACAGTGATATCCCTCATTCCACAGACTTTTCTGAATCTAGCTTGAAGTTCTGGAAGTTCTCTGTTAAAATTTATTGAGCTCTTTTCGCATAATCTTTAGCATGATTTTATTTATGTGTAAAGTCAGTATTATTTTAAATTTCTATTCTGTTAGATAACATTTTTTTTTAATTGACACAAATATGGATCTATTCTGGTCAGTTTAACAGGGAGCTTTCAAATTTCTATGTAAGTTTAAATTGTTTTCTTTACTGAAAATATTTGGGACCAATTTTTCTAAGTCCTATTTCTGCAATAAGACTCTAGAAAATTATTTCTGGTCTTAATGTCATAGTATGGGAAATATAATAAAGTGAAATTTAAAAACATTAAACGGAGATGAAATATTTTAGTGATTATGTTTTTCAAATTTCTCCAGAGTAGATAAAACATCTCTGATTTTCAGTCCAAAATGGACTAATAAGCAATGTAACTATATATGGGGGAAAGATCAAAGTTGTCAAAAGGTTGAATTTTACTTGAAAACCCAATCAATCATTAGAATGGCAGAGTATGCTGTGTAGGAGGAGGGGGTGAAAGATATGGAAAAGATTCAATGGGGATCTGCAAAGACAGGGTAATAGTGGGCATGGATCAACGGTGATTAATTTTTAAAAACCATGTATAGGAATGATCTTATGAAACAAACGTCAATGAAGCAAAGTATGAAACACAATACATGAATGGAATACAATATATACATGCTGTATGAAACCAATGTAAAATTTAGAGAGAATGAAAATGAAACCTAATGAAGTTCTGCATTGAGTAAATCTTTTGCAAAAGACTTCTTTCAAGATGATTTGCTGGTTATTTCTATGTTGCTAAATCATGATGTTCAGACATTTTACTTTAGCCTGTCAGTATGATCACTCCTCTACCCTTGAAGTCACCCCCACCTCTTTTTAAGTAGTTTCCTGAGTCCCAGAGTATCCACTTTTCCCTTTTACTTCACTGAGTGAACCTTTCCCATACTTTTTATTGGTTCTTTCTCATCTTCTAGTCCTTGGACTTCTTTATTGTCTGATATCATCTAGTCACATGATTTTAAATCCCATCCCATTATGTCAAGTACCAAGTTTTTAATCTGTTCATTTCTCTACTCTCAGTACCCAAATTGTACATCCATAGCTACATTTTTTCATGTTTAATAACCATTTTAAAGTTTAACCTGTTCAAAACCAACTCTTGATCTGCCTCCTACCAAATTGGTTACTCAAATTTTCCACATTTCAGTAAATGACAAATTGTACTCACAGTTTATCAAGCCAAAATCTTGATCTTCTGAATCAATCCACCAGCTGCTCAACAGGAGAAAAATGGGCAATGTCCTGTATGACTTACTGCCTCTGAAAACTTTCTGGAAGGTCAGCTATGGATCAGTTCTGACTCAACGGCACACAACAACACTTCACTCATATTGTATCAATTAACCTTTTAAATTCTTTTAACTCTGTATTTAAAATATAACCAGAATCCAATCACTTCCTCACCACATCCTCAACTGTAAATACTTGTCTGAGAAAATGCTAGTCTAAAATGGTAGGGATTTTAATCATTGCTGTATCATTAAAGCCTAGAGCAGTGTGTGGCACGCCGTTATTGAGTGCTGTCAAGTCAGAGCTGACTCACAGCTAATCCTCCGGTGGGTTTTCAGAGGCTATAAATCATATGGGAAGAGACTGACCATCTTTTTGCTATGAAGCAGCTGGTGGATTCCAACCAAATGGCTCTGGGTTGACAACACACCTCCTTACACCCTAAGCCACCATATCTCCCTGTGGCACACGGTGGTACACTGAACACGTATTTGGTGAATGAATGGATAGCAGATTTTGAATCCATGTTTTCTATCAAATACTCCAAATAATTCAGAAATCAGCTACCCTAAATACACAGGATGGAAAGCACTGAGCTCAAGTAAAACATTTTTTGGTTAATGAAGAAAGTACTAAATTTGAGAATCTAGTCTGACTTCAGTTTGTAGTGAATCCTCAGTGATAGGGAGTTGTGCATAAAACACAGACAGTTGCTCTGCTGATCCAAAGTTCATGGTCCAATGGAGTTCGGAATCCACTAGCAACTCTTCTGGAGAAAGCTGAGCAAGCCCGTACTGTGCAATTTATAGTCTTAGAAACTCAGTACAGGGTCAGAGTTTCAACTTATTTGCAATGAGCAAGTGTGGCTCAAATAACTTGCCAACTGCTCACACAGGGAGATGGGAGAGAACTGAGAGCTTCTACAAACCTTTCAGAATAGTTTAGCAATACTAAAGATTATATTTGATGCTAAAACACTACTTTTCAGAAACAGCAGCCTACAGTCTCTAAGTGAGAACACCTTTTCTGTTGCATATTGGTAGTTAGTGCCTTTTTTGTGTCTCAGTTAACCACGACAAGTTGTTTTCAGTTCCACAGTGCTAGTCCCCTGGGTTGGTGCCAGTTTTGGGCTATTTTGAATAAAATTGCCATGAGCACTCTTGAACAAGTTCCCCCTTGCCTCTACCCCATACATGATTTTTGTCTTTTGGAGAAACATCCAAGAAATTGCTGGGTGAAAGGCCCGATGTTTAACTTTGTACATATCTGCCAAATTTTTTCCCCAACTGGTTCTAAGAGCCAACAGCCACAAAGCAATAAACCGGAGTTCTTGTTCCCTACTTTAACCAGTATTTTCTATGGTCACTTTTAATTTTAGCTTATTTTATTGAGGCTTTAAAAAATTACTTCAATAATTTTATCAGTTATTGAAATTGGTATTAAAATTTCAAAAGTAGGATAATGAATTTTTATATACAGTTTGAAACTGCATTATTAGGTATAAAAACCACCTACAGCTACAATGTCCTCTTTGTGAGCTGATGGCGACACATCATCTTAAAGTCCATTTTATCTGATTTTAACATGATCACGTGGGATTTTGTTTACTTAATTATTTACCTGAGTATCTTTTTCTATTCTCTCATATTCAAAATAGTTATGTCTTTGTAGTTAAGACCTGTCTTAACCCGTTAACAATATAGTTCTCTTGCTTTTTAAATTAATCTAAAAACTTCTACTTTTAGTCAATTTATATCTAATGTTTATAGACACAGCTGTAACCCACTAACCCTGTATCCTCCATTCCAGTCAGACTTGAGTCTGCAAGGTTGTAAATCTTTATAGGAGGAGATGGTTTCATTTTTCTTCCAAGGAGCAGCTATTGGATTTGAACTACCAATCTCTCAATTAGCAGCCCAATACTTAACACACAATTTGCCAGGTATTATTTTCCTTCAGCCTAAAAAACTGCCTTTTCTTTATTCTTTAGCAGAGCTGCTAAAAGGAGACTTATTTGCCTGAAAATGACTTTTTAATTTCAGAGGATATGATTTTTCTTTCAACATTTTAAATATGTTAATGAACAATCTTCTGCCCTCATTTTAAAAAAGCAATCCACTGTCCTAATCATTATTATTTTATGTATATGCATCATTTCCCATTATCCCATTACAGCTTTCAAGATTTTCTCTTCATAAGTGACCTCAGAGGTTGAACTATGATGTTCTGGAGTTTTTAATATTTATTTTGTTTTGGATTCAATGAACTTTTTAGAGCTGTAATTCTATTTTATCCAGTCTAGAAAACTTATAGGGATATCTGAGGCCCTAGTGGTAAGGAGTTGTACTGTCAACCCAAAGGTACATAGTTCAAATCCATCAGCTGCTCTGTGGGAGAAAGATGGGCAATCTCCACTCCATTTACAGACTGAAAAACTCCTGGTTGGTTTCAATTCTATAGTGCATGACAAAGGCGGTCCACTGAGGGATGAAAATAGGGGCCAAAGGGTGATCCCAGAACTGGTGCTAAGCCTCACACCATGACCAATTTATGACAAAATAATCAAAAATTGAGAATATTAAGAAGTCATAACAATTTAAGCTTACAGTTTTACCCATCTTCCTACGTCATTTTTCAGGAAAACAATTCTTTACACAGGAATTTCTGGTAGCTTAATGGTAAGTAACTGTACTGCTAGTGCAAAGGTTGTGGTGCTGTTGTAGTTATGTGCCATCAAGTTGCTTGTGACTCATAGTGACCCTACATACAACAGCCTTAAATCCTACTCTATCCTGTGCCAATCTTACTGTGTATGACACTCCTACCTCTATTATCCTAGTCACTGAATCAATCCATCTCATCGAGGGTCTTCCTCTCTTGCTCTGTCCCTCCACCCTCCCAAGCATGATGTTCCTCTCTAAGGACTGATCCCTTCTAGGAACAAGTCCAAAGTATGTCAGATTAAACTTTAGAATCCTTGCCTCCAAGGAGCAGCCTGGCTTCACCCTCTCTAGGACGAACCTGTTTGTTCTCCTAGCAGTCTATGGTATAGTCAATAATCTCCAGCACCACAGCTCAAAGGCCATTACTAGCCTTCTATGGTTCAAATCCACGAGATGCTCTGCAGAAGAATAATAATCCATCTTCTCTGCTGAGATTAACTGCCTCTGAAAATTCCCTAGAGGGTCAGCTATGAGTCAATTCTGACTTGATAGTATACAACAATTTTTTATATGTATTTTAAACAATCAGTGTGTAGTGGATTCAAATTTAAAACAAAAAGCCAGATCTTTATCAGAGAGATTGTAAGAAAGAATGTCCTAGGCTATATTAATTGGAGACAAGCTACTTATATTTTCCTCAGCTTCAGCTTAAACTTGCATAAAAGTAGTTAATGGTCTATTCCATAAACAGCACCTGGCCTAGTTTTCACAGATAATATTAAGCTTCGCCAGCGATTCTTTCCACAGATGTATTTGATCTGATGCCTATGCATACCATCAGGTGAAATCTATGTGTATAGCCTGAATTTATATTTCTTACAAAACGTATTTGCAATGACTATGTCACTGATTGTGCAAAATTCTATCACTCTATCTCCAGCTTCAGTTTTGTCACCAAGTCCATGTTTTCCAACTGCTGATCCTTCTCTAAACTTTTGCACACAATATTATTAATGCATCTTGACTGCGTGTTCTCTGACTCGAAAAGCTGGTAGAAATCTATTTCCTCTTCTGTGGCTCTGATTGCTGGTGCACATATTTGAATGATGGTGGTAGTCAATGGACTTCCTTATATGTGGACAGATATCCTGTCACTCACCACATTGTAATAAAAAAACAGATCTAGAAGTGACTTTTTAAAACTATGAAAGCAACCCCATTTTTCCTCACCTTTTAGTTTTCAGCACAGTATGTCATATGATTGTCTGACTCAAAATGCCCCATGGCAGTCCATCTCACCTCGCCAATACCTAGTATGTCAATATTTATGTGTTCCATTTCTTTCTTATCAATATCCAATTTTTCTAGAGTCATGGTTCTTACATTCCATGTTCCATGTCAGAACAACGTCAGTCTGGAGATTAAAGTGCGTCTGATCTAGGCCATGGTCTTTGAAATTACTTGCTGTGCATCAGAAAGCTGGACAATGATTAGAGATGATAGAAGAAGAATTGATGTACTGAATATACAATCGATTGCTAGGAGGACAATCAAGTTTATCCTAGAGAGGGTTAAACAAGGCTGCTCCTTGGAGGAAAGGAGTTTCACCCTTCATCTGACATACTATGGACATGTTGCAAGGCAGGATCAGTCCTTAGAGAGAAATGTCATGCTTGGGAGGGTGGAGGAACAGCCCAAGAGAGGAAGACTCTTGTTAGATGGACTGTGAGCTGCAGGCGACCTGATAGCACATAACAACAAAAATATAATTTATATTTTGGATCTTCAGTTTTCTCAATTATAATTCATAGCTGTAAAAGGTGAAATTAGTTGAATTGAAGGCACCAAAGCACAGACGCAAAAAAATAATAGGAATTTGAAAGGAATCTCTTCTCTGTATCATTGTTCTTACTGTGTACCACTGAGTTGGAACTGACTCACTACTAACCCTCTAGTGGTTTTTCAGAGCTATTTAATCATACAGGAGTCACCTTTCTTCTGTAGAGTATCTGGTGGATAGATGTGAACCACATGCCTTCAGGATTGCAGCACAGCTTCTTAGCACTAGACAATCATGTCACTTATTACTACAGTTAGGGAGATCTGCTGGCACATTCTACGGAGAACTGTGCTGCTTACCTAAAGGTGACACTTCTCTGGTGGTTCGAATCCACTGGCAGAACCACATGAGCAAGATGGGTAATCTCTTCCTGTGCAATTTAAAGCATTGGGAAGCCACTAAAAGGTCAGCTATGAGTTGGTTCCAATAATATCATGAAAGTATGTTGTTGTTGTTGTTTTTGTTATTATTGATTGCCTTCGAGTTAAGCATGACTCATAGCTATCCCATGAACAAAAGGCCTGAAGCCCTGCTATAATCGACATTTGTCAAAGTTCAAAGAATTTCTGGAGGCATGCTATTTAGGAAGTGGATGCCACTCCTGCTTCCCAACCTGTCATAGTATGTTATTGTTTTTATGTGCCATTGAGTCACCTGCAATGTACAGCGATCCTATGTACAGCACTCTGAATCCTTCCCTGTCCTGAGCCACTCTCACTAACTCCGACACTGCAACCCCTATTGCTCCAGTTACTCTATCAGTCCATCTCATTCAGGGTCTCCCTTCCTGCTCTGTCTGTCTACCCTTCCAAGAATGATGTTCTTCTCCAAGGATCTCTCCTGGCCATGGGCCCAAAGTAAGTGAGGCTGAGCTTCAAAATTCTAGCTTCCAAAGAGAGACCTGACACACTTCTTTCCTGATTTTGAACCATGGAGTGTTTCCTGGCTCTGTTCTGAGGACTGTATGTACCTTGGTCCAAGTACAGGTTTTGTATAAGTATGATAAAGTGTTCTGAGATTCCCATTTTCTTCAAGGTTAGCCATACTTTATTGTGATCCACACAGTCAAATACCTTTACACAGTTAATAAAACACAAATAAACATTCTCCTGATACTCTCTGCTTTCTGTCAACATCCATCTGACATTGACAATAATGTCCCTAATGACATGACCTCTTCTAAACCCAACTTGCAATACTGGTAGTTCTCTGTCAATGTACTGTTCTAGTCTTTTGTGGATAATCTTCAACAGGATTTTGCTAAAGTACTAATTATATTGTTTCTCTGAGTCAGAAAACAAGCTTATGGAAGACAATAAAATTCATATGCTTACATTAAGTCATCCAAATTAGTAGATACTCAGTAGGAATAATATAATTACCTTCTGTTCCTCAAACACTGCTCCTCATGGTATCGACTCATCAGTATACCTTTATCAGTCTACTGCTAGATTAACAACTAGTAGTGAAATATAATTAACATTTAAGAAAGCAAAGTCTGCTTTGTTATCAAACAAAAAACAAATAAAACAAAAGGCTGGCCATACTTAGATTATATAATGTGCGACGAAAGGAAAATACTATTTTATATTTAAAACTATTTTTATATTCTAATGACTCTTATGATTCTTATAGCTAAAATTGGGGCACTTATATAAGAGTCATAGGGAAACAAGGGACCTCTGGTGGCGTGGCCATTAAGGAGCTGCAGTGCTGGCCCTAATGAAGCTGTTCAAATCCACCAGCTGCTCAGTAGGGAAGTAAATGAATCGTCTCCTCCTGTAAAATTTACAGCCTCTAAAAACCCACTCAAGAGGGCTAGCCAGCTGAGTATTGGTTTTGACTTGACAGTATATAAACCTCCGCCACATAGGGATACTAGAAATTTGCATTAACTAGAAGCTCAAGTGCAAATTTTAATGAATTATATTAAATGAGGAAAAGTTAAAAGTGCTCAATGTGTATTCCTAAACAGGGACTGGAAAGTAAAGACAGAATATAGCGACAGATAAAATATTTGCAAAAACATCTGAAGACTGAAGAAAATATAGACTTTAATTTTGTACAACGATGAGTAATGACCTGGAATTAAAGGAGTAAAAAAAAAATTAAAAAATCAGGCAACTGACCAAAAAAAATGCTGTGACTTCTAGAAGAGTCATGAAAGAAGTTCTGTTTAAAGAACCTGAACATCATTTCCATGGACAGAAAAATGAAAAGCTAAATAACAACACTAAAATTGTTGAAATGCCAATTGCTGAAACATCATTTTTCACTCTTAAACTTCTTTCAAATGTATACTTAATGCAACAAGGCTATAAAAGGAGAATGAGACAAATCTTCACCTTCAAGGGCCTTGAGTACAAGATAATCCAAAATGTGACACAACTTGAAGTTAATATGCTCCTAATACTCACACATTTAAGAATCTTAACTCTGAAAGAATCTAGGGTGGTTTTGGTTATTTCAATGTTACAGGTTATTGTGCATGAAAGAAAAAGATATTTTCTATTTTGAAATAAAGGGTTATCATACACAATCAAAAATATGTATCTCATTTTACAAAACTTTCATATTTGTGAAAATACTTAAAATTATTAGGCTCAGAATGCCATTTAATATACAGAGCTTATCGCACAGTTTTGGTAAGACATTATTTTACAGCAATGCAAATGTCTCATTTAATGAACTGCTCATAATTCTGTTAAGAAAACCTACAGGACAGAATGTAAAACTACTGATGGTATCAGAATCATCAATATACCTTTATAAGTCTATCCCTAGTTTAGCAACTACCCTCTCAAAAAAGTATTTTCTTCCCTATTGTGGTTGTTGTTTGGTGTGATGATAGAACTATCACAAAGTTTTCTTGGCTATGATCTTTACGGAAGCAGGCCCTACTGAAAATGACATAGCAATCTCAGAGAAGAAATCTGTCTTTGGCCTCAAGAACTTAGGAATGAAATGAATATGTGGTTCATTTATCTTAAGACAGAACTGAGTTGTTATGAGAATCCAATTAATAAAATGGGTATCAAGTTTTAT
>NW_006399852.1:11968941-11975163 GCF_000299155.1 Elephantulus edwardii
AAAAAAAAAACAAATTAGAAGCCAAGCTATGGGAAGTTGCTGAATTAAGGGTTGGTAGTCAATGTTTAATCTAATTAGTAATAAAAATGAAGGCAAACTCAAAAAAAAAAAAAAAAGAAAGAAAATGAGAACTGAGGCTCAAATGGAAATTAATACACCAATGTTCATAGCAGCATTACTCATCATTGCAAGAACATGGGCCCAGATGTCCAACCACAAACAAATTGATTGAGAAGTTGTAGTTCATTTATATAATGGAATACTATGCAGTATGCAGGAATAATGTTGTGTAAATTACTACCTAACAGGGGAGGGACTGGAAAATATTATGCTGAGTGAACTCAGTTCCCAAAGACAAATACTATAAATGGTATAAAACCATTATTGTAGAATAAGTTTGAGGACTGCAAGGGGGGAATGGTTAGAGGGGTATGGATAGGAGGGATAGGGTGTTAATTAAAAGGTTGCACAATTCTATGGGTGGGGGATGCATGAAGAATATGGGAAGAATCTTTTGTGAAAAACCATGTATTCAAAACTTTATAAATATATCAATTATTATTGTTGATTTTAAAAAAAGTGGCTGGCAGAATATTTTAAATTACATGTTTTGTCTTATAAAGAATATACTGCTTTAATGAAATAATAATAGAACGTATAAGCAGCACCATTACTTATCTTAAGCTAATTAGACAATAAAGAATGTACACTCACTTCATCAGTGAGTTCTCCAAATACTGTTATGACATCTATTAAAAGACTTGCGGTATAGAAGGACTTGATCATGTTTCTGGAAGAGAAAAGAGAGTTGATCTGTTTTAACTGAAAAACTAACATGCATGCTTATAAGATCATTCTAAAAGTAATTTTAAAAAATATTCAATTACAATATTCAGTATTTTAATTAGATTCAAGACAATGAATCAATGAAACAAATGTCTTTTCTAAATTGTTCTGAGGAGAAAGTAACACCACAGTGTCTTATGCAAATTACATTCACTGATGTTAAATAGGTTCCAACTTCCAAGGACCTTTCATCAAGTTTCTGAGGTTGTGCATCTTTACAGGAGGAGAATGCCCATCTTTCTGTCTTGGAGCAGCTGGTGGAGCCAAAGAGCCGAGACTTCAGCTGGCAGCACAGTACATTGTGCACCAGGCCCCCAGGGCTAATACTTGGAAAAACAGAGGGTAAGTGAAGGAGAGAAAGAACTCAATGACATGGAAGGACTACAATATTAGGGTTAAGCAGAGCAGGGTCTGTGAGGCTGGTGAAGGCTGTCTGCGAGGACTGCGAAGGATTTCGCAAAGGTTTGTAATGTGACATTCAGGGTCACAATGAGGCAGAGCCAATTTGGCACCTAACAATGCCACCTAGGGGAGCTCTGGTGGCCTACTGGCAAGAACGTGCTGCAATCCCACTGCGTTTGCACAGGGTTTGAACCCACCAGCTGTTCCGTGGGAGGATGGGCAATCTCCTCCCATGCGAATTACTGCCTCTGAAATTCCACTGGAGGTTCAGCAATGAGGTGGTTCCGACTCTACAGCACACAATAGTTAACAACAACAAAAACTCTACCTAACAATGATATTTATCACATGCTTCTGATTTTAGAGAACGTAACTATGAGATCTCATAATTACAGTATCCTTCTCAAACTATAATTCATTACCTTGCATTTAAATAATAATGAAAAACCATTTGAATTACTTGGTAAGAAGAAGTACTTCTAAGGTCTGGATCAATGACTTAATTAGACTGTGACTTTGGCAAAATCTAACTCAAAGTTTATTAATATAAAAAATGGTTATCATTTGCAAAGAAAGTAAGTCTGTAAGCTATCTTAATTTTTATATTTTTTCTAAAATATAGAATCATATATCCAATCCAAAATCATTCTGAGGTATAACTAACTATACAAAAAAAACACATGTGCTTTTAATCAGGAAGTCAGAAAGTTGTTCTATAGAAAAGTAGGTCGTGATTTGGTCATACAGTAAATGAACTTGGAAAATAATGTTTATTTCCCTCTTTTTTTTACTTACTTGTGAAATCGTCCAGCACGATCTTCATTATCTGCATACAAAAACATTTTCAAAGCATAATTCTCCAAATGGGCACAACCAACTATTTCTTGAGTAATAGCCTCATTATCACCCAACTGCTTCTTAAGCTAAAATAAAATTAGAGACACAGGTTATGGTTTCGGACTCACAGAGATAATCTGCTTAAGAACTAATTATCATTTTAAGTAAATTATTTGACATTTATTTCAGTAAGAGATGTGCCACTGAAACCTGGTAAAAAGAAACCTATCTCACTCAAAAACAATGTATTTAAACAAAATCCAATGTTTACAAAACCACAGAAACACATAATATACCTGGTGCTTTGGAATAATCTTGAATCAACTCAAACTCATTGCTGTAGAGCTGGAACTGACTTACAGGTGACCCTCCAGCACGTGTTGAGAGATGATATATGGTACATGGCATGTGAGGAGAATGTCCACCTTTCTCCTGCAGAGCAGCCAATTGATTCGAACCACCTGGCTCTGGCTTGATAGTTCAACTCCCTAATGACTTTGGAATAATTCTGTATTATCCAAAATAGTATCAATTACCCTAATATTAGAATTAGAAAATTCTTTGCAACTATCTATGGTTTAACCTTTAAACTTACTGCCTTTTTTACTTTCTTCTTATATTCATACACACACACACACGCGCACATAAATGTATATAAAACAGGACTTGGAAGATAATCATTACCTAAAATACTATCTATTAGAGCATGCTGTGTGGAAGAAGAGCTAAGTATGTTCTATTCATCCCAATCAAGGAATAACTAATGATAAGTTGTCTCTCCCCCCACCACCCGAATCACTTGAACAGAAACTTCAATAGCTGTTGACCTGAATAAATTATTTTCCAATATTTATGAAAACTTTAGGCTGATGAGCAAAAGTGCTTTAATATTTAATGTGTCTAAATGTTGTATCTTTAAGCAAGATAATTGAACCAACATTATCTTGAAACAAGATAATGATAGCAAGCTGAAGTGAAGCAAGATAACTGAAGCAAAATAAACTGCAATACTTAAGATCTCTCATTCCACTGAGTGGGTCCCAGAACTAGAAAAGTAAGTAAAACAAGCTCCAGTTATTAATCTAAAAGGGAGCTCTAGTGGCTTAGTGAGAAAGGAACTGGACTGCCAACCTGAACCTGCAGGAGGTTCAGGTTCAAATGGATTAGCTGCTGCATGGGAAAAAGATCAATCTCATGTGATTTACAGCCTCAGAAAAACCTGCTGGAGGGCCGACCATGAGTCAGTTCTGACTCAACAGCAATGAGTGAATGATTAACATATCAGCATTGGGGGAGCTGAATTAATAAGTACACTATTAATTAGGTCTGTGGTTTAAATCCACCAGTTACTTCAGGAGTGATTTTTCCCATAAAGATTTACAGTCTCGGATATCTAACAGATGACTGCTGAGTCAGTAGTGACTCAAGAGGGTTAGATGTTAACTTCCTGAAGAACACATAATATGCCATGGGCTTCCAAAGAACAGACAAGTATGTGTTAGAGGAAGTACAACCAGACTTCTAACAAGGAAGGTGAGATTTCATTTCACATACTTCAGGCATGTTACCAGGAGAGGCCAGTCTTTGCAAAATGACACCAAACTCCCTGGTAGAGTGCTGGCTAAAACCAGGAAGATCCTTAAGGAAATGAAATGAGTGATTACAACACATTTGAGCACAGCAGAGGCTGGGAGACTGGTGCAGAATCAAGCAGAATTTCACTGTTGTATGTAGGAATGGTATGAGTTGGAGCTACTTGAATGACTAACTTGAGGTGACACAGTGGCACCAACTGGCTGGTGGCTAACCAAAAGGTCTGAACTAAGTGCTCTGCAGGACAAGTGTCAGTCTGTGTCTATAAGTGCCTCACTATGAGCCAGGCAGGACTCAACAGCAGTGTGGTTTTGGAATTAGACCTTTGTGAAAAGAAACAGGAAGATCGAGCACAAGCAGCACCAGATGGAACACTGAGAACTGGGTGGAACTACTGTCCCGACACACTGACATCCAATCCAACCCACTGACCCCTGGATGGGTGCTGCCGTGGTTCTCTGTGCATCACTGTGCTCCTGTAGGAAGCGGAGAATGTCTGGGCTCTAAGAGTATCTTGACCTTCGATCGAGAGTGCAAGGAAGAAAGGACAGAAAATTAGTTTAATTCCACTTGGCTGGATTGCCTATTTCTTTGTTAAGGGTGGGTGTGGATGATCCACAGCTGACCCTCCGATGGGTTTTCAGAGGCAGTTACTTGCACAGTAGAAAACTACTCATCTTTTCCCTGCAGAGCAGCTAGTGGCCTTGAACTGAGTGCCTTGGGGACTGCAATGCAGCTTCTTGTTACTAGGCTACCAGAGTTTCCTAGCGCTCTTGTTAAGATCTGATCAAGATCCACTTAAGAATTTTCAAATCAATTATCTCTTTTAAGGAAAGGTAAAAAGAATTAATCACTCATAAAAAGATGACTCAAGAGCCCTACAGAGTAACAGATATAAGGGTATAAAATACAAGGATATAAGATGTAAGGGTATAAAAATATTTGAACCTATGTAACTAATGCAGAAAAGATCATTTGGGAGGCTGGACTTTATGTGAAAGAAGATATCTGGATTGGAGGAAGACTCATCAACAACTTGCAGACGACACACCTTGTTTACTTAAAATGAGGAGGACATGAGGTGTATGCTTCAGTCGGTCAAGGACTGTAGGCTTCAATATGGATTGAAGCTCAACATCAAGAAAACAAAGATTCTCACCACTAGGCCAACTGGCAGCATCATATAACACATGGAGAAGAGACCGAGATTGTTAACAACGTTAGCTTGCTTAGTTGCACAATCAGCAGTCAAGAAATCAAAAGATGAACTGCTCTGGGAAAGTCTGCTATTAGGGATCTCTTTAGGGTACTGAGAAGTAAAGATGCCAGTATAGAGACTAAGGTGCGTCGGATTCAGGTCATCATCTTCGCAATTACTTGCTCTGTGTCAGAGAGCTAGAAAATTACTAAGGATGACAGAAGAATCGATGCCTTTGAGTTATGGTGCTGTTGAAAAGTGTTGAACATACTGTGGACTGCCAGGAGAATAAACAGTTCAGTCCTGGGGAGGATGAAGCCAAACTGCTCCCTGGAGGCAAGGATTTTGAAGCTCTGTCTTACATACTCTGGGAATGTGGCCAGGAGGAACCATTGGAGGACAACACCATGCTTGGAGGGGTGGAGGGACAGTGCAGGAGAGGAAGACCCAAGATGCGATGTATTGAATAGAGAAGTGGAATTGGGTCTGTTGGAGACAATGAGATTGGCTCAGGATAGGGCAGCATTCAGAGCTGCTGTACACAGGGTTGCTATGATTCACAGGTGACTTGATGACACATAAACAAATAACAACTTACTAAGAAACACATGAAGACCCATTACAGCAAGACAGACTGACACAGTGGCTTAGGGGTTTATGTGCAACAGAGATTGTGAGGATTGTGCAGGACTGGAGAATTGGAGCTGACCTGACTCTCCAGCACCTAACTTCATGCTTACAACTCCCCCAGCAATATAACGTAAATTTAAAAAATCAACAAAGCTGTGTATCTGGTCCACTCAGCTATACTGATAAAGCAGATTGTTGCCAACAAAAGCGACAAAACTAGAAATTCAGACAAATGAAGCAAAAATGGCATTTTTAAACATTCATGAGAAAATAAATGACTAGTTTTAACTTACAGCCTCTAACTGATCCATTAGTTTTGATAAAAATTTACGACATTCAGGAGTTTTACTATCAATCTTCATTCCAGTTTGCATTGCATATAAACGACCTACAAAGAAAAGGAAAAGATTATTTTAACAGTTTTAGTATCTTTTTCAATGACTGTTAAGTAGACAAAGTGCTAGGCTGACTACCAAAGGGCTTATAATTTGGACCTAGCGGCTGCTCAGCAGGAAAACATGGCAATATGCTTCTGTGAAGATTACAGGCTTGGAAACCTGTGGAGAAGTTCTATCCTATTCCACGGGGTTGCTACAAGTTAGTTTGGCTTTTGGTTTGACTGTTGTTGTTGTTATGTGCCATCGAGTCGTTTCCGACTCATAGCGACCCTATGCACAACAGCTCTAAACCCTGCTCTATCCTGCGCCAACCGCACC
>NW_006399852.1:11975263-11975833 GCF_000299155.1 Elephantulus edwardii
GTGTGTGTGTGTGTGTATAAATGCAAACAAATCATAAACATTACTTCTGACTAAAAATAAAGTAGGAAAAATCATTTCTAAAATAAAATTTTATCAATTTTTGGAGTTATCATCTAATGAACCACCTTTCTCTAACATTTTTTTTTCAATGTGCAAATCTATACTGGAACCTACCTCTAGAATTTCAATTAAATAACAATACAGAAATAGAACAACAAACAGCTTGGTGATGGCAGAAAACTTTCAACACAGCCACATAAATGCTAAAGTAGAAAATAAATATTGGACCTAAAGGGGAAAAAAAGAATTGAAGAGGAAATTACTTTTTACTCTCTTAAAAGTGGCTGGCAAGAAGGGTGCAACAATGAATGAATGGAATTCCAAAATCTCTGTAGATGTTCAAGGAAATGAAAAATAAATAAATTAAAATATTTAAAAAAAGCTAACACAGAAATTCATTATGACCCAGCTATTCCATTGTTTGAAATATACCTCAAGAAAATGAAAACTGATTTCAAATCCTACTACACTGCCGTAGTGGTAAAGACAGCATGGTACTGGTACAATGAC
>NW_006399852.1:11976321-11976835 GCF_000299155.1 Elephantulus edwardii
ATGTTGAAAAGGTATGGAGACAGGATGCATCCCTGGCGTACACCCTTCCCAATTTTGAACCATGCAGTGTTACCCTGCTCTGTTCTGACTACTGGTTTAACTAAGCATTTGAAATATAACTGGCTCTGTGGCTTAATGCTAAAGAATTGCAAGCTCAAACCAATGGCACAAAGTTTAAATCCAGCCACTGCTCCATGGTAAAAAGATGGGCAATCTCCTTCTGCATGATTAAATGTCTCTGAAAACCCACTGGAGGGACAGCTATGAGTTGGTTCTGACTCAATGGTACCTAACAACAATGACTTTAAATGCACTATTTTTCTTTTACTCAAACTCTTCTTGAAAAGAAATGAACCATTATATACAAAATGCATGCAGAGACAATGGCCTCCTCCACAAATTCACTGAACATTTATAATCAGAAGATATTCTTATAAATCTGAGAAATGATAAAGAGTGATCTCATTGGTTTACTTGTATATTTTTTTTGCCTACAAAAAAGGTAAAAAAAAAA
>NW_006399852.1:11977435-11982704 GCF_000299155.1 Elephantulus edwardii
TCCAAGGAGCAGCCTGGTTTAACCCTCTCTACGATGAATCTGTTTGTTTTATTGGCAGTCCATGGTACTCTCAATCCTCTTCTCCAGCACCACAGCTCAAAGGTGTCAATTCTCCTTCTAGCCTCCCTAGTCATTGCCCAACTCTCTGATGCATAACAAGTGATTGCAAAAACCATGGCCTGTACCAGGTGCACCTGGTGGCAGTGATTAAAACAAACACACACCACAAAATGTGTGTGTGTGAGAGAGAGAGAGAGAGAGAGAGAGAGAGAGAGAGAGAGAGAGAGAGATATCTCCTGTGACATTTCCTATCGGGTGTTTGCTTTTTAATAAAGTATGTAGTGAAGAGATAACATTTTTCCTAAGGCAGAATCTTGTGAACACCATTTCATTTCCCTAATGATCTTTTTGGCATTTAATCATCTTTTATCATTTACTCTTGTGTATCCCAACTAGAATGTAAACTCTATGATGAAAAAAGTTTAAGTCTATTTGATTTGTAGATACAGAAATACAAATCTGTTATTTATAACAGTGCTTAGCACAAAATAAGCCTCTGGATAAACATTTGTTAAATATATGAGTGAATCTTTGGGCCCCCAAGATTTAAATGTGATGGGTCCAATTCTGAATACAATCTGTTCCGTTCAATGAATCCACTGCTGATTTATCACAGCTGTATAATCTGGTTTATCAACCAGCATGAATTTCTAAAGATGGAGCTCTGGTGCCCTAGTGAGTAGGGAGTTGTCCTGCTTATCCAAAGGTGGTGCCTTTCTGGCAGTTCAAATCCACCAGCAGCTCCATGACAGAAGATGGGCAATCTCCTCTCATGTGATGTTGCTATTGTTATATGCCATCAAGTTGACTAGGACTCATGGTGACTCTATCAACAATGGCCCTGAGCCTTGTCCTGGATCCTGAGCCAAGCTCACCATCTCTGACACACTTGCCCCTTTTGCCATAGTCACTGTAGCAATCATCTTGTCTAGGACCTTCTTCGTTGAAAACCTGCTGGAAGGTCATCTATGAGTCACCTTCAACTTGAGGCAATGAGTTTGAGCTTGAGAGCCTCTTCAGCCATGGATGTAGAGTGGTTAAAAGACTTACCAACCAAAAAAAGGGTAGCTGCTAAGAAGTGGTGGCCCGCCCTAGTGAACACTTTCAGCCTTGGAAACCTTACAGGAGTCACTGAGTCACAAATGACTGGACAGCAATGTTCTGGGTTTCAGTTTCGAGTTACTCTCAAGTTTTCAATATATTAATATGGACCAAATATAATCTCTTCTAAAAGTATACTAATATATACCTATTATAGAGATACTTATGTAATGCATCAGTGTGTTTTTAATTTTACCAAAGTAACATTTGAAGAAACTACTTTTTTACAATTAAACAATCTCATGTTACAGACTTAAGTTCACATTTATTCTCATATATCACATTTAAAGGTTTGATTTACTTAGATGAGAGAGAAAGAAAAGCAGAAAGTTCTAGATGTGCTGTACAGATTTACCCTGCCATATAGGGTGAAAGCGTGCTGCATGCATTGCTTATAGAAAGAGATGGAGAACATGTAAAAACAACTTTAAAATCCCACTGCTGTTCTGACTCATAGCAATCCAAGGGCTGAGAAGAACTGTGTCTCCTGGTTTGGAAGGTTGTAAATCTTGATGCAAACACAGTGCCACATCATCCTCAGGAGTGACTGGATGGGTTTAATTTACCAATCTCCAGGTTAGCAGCCAAGTGCTTAACCATGGCATGGCCAAAAACACCCAATAAATTTAGACTTAAAAATCCCACCTTATTTTAAAATTTAACGTTATTGTTTTGACCACAAGGTAATCAAATTATCTCACGTTTTTATCATTCCTTTTTCATTCACAAGTTGTCCAAGTTTTCCTATTTGCATGCTTGTTGTTTTTAGATGCCGTAGAGTCAAGTACAACTCATAGTGACCCTAAGAACAACACATGTGAACCCACCCCATCCTGTGCCATCCTCACAAGCTCTGACACACTTGAGCTCATTACTACAGTCACTGTGTCAGTACCACCTGGTTAAGGGTTGTCCTCTCCTTCAATGCTCATCCACTTTCTCAAGCAGGGTGACCCTCGCTAAGGAATAACCTCTCTGAGCAACATGTCCAAAGTATGCGAGACAAAGATTTATCATCTCTGCCTCCAACAAATACTCTGGCTGCACCTTAGGAACCCTTCTGTTTCACAGAATGACTTAACTATCCTTAGTTTTTACAATGATTCATCAGTTCTTTTCCCTAAGGTGTCCAAGTTCTGCAACTGTTTTAGTTAATTATTTTTTCTTTTTTTGGTAGAACTGAAACTGGACTCTCCACATCACTTCCTCATGAATCATACAGGTCTACGACCATTTTTGGTGAATTTTTTTTTTATAGTACACCACATGATCTATCTCTTTTGATAACAAACTTACCAATTTCAAATATTTTTCTCCATTTTATAATTTTTAACATAGTTTAAAATATGTTTGAATGAGGCTTTTGAATGTTGCCAAAAACACATCTGAATGAAATTAAAAATATTTATGTAAAGTATTATCCTTACAACTGGACTAACAAACAACATTATGATAAAGGGAGAAAAGAATGGAGGTGTCAAGGATCTCATTTTGTTTAGATTTACAATCAATGGCCTCTTTAAAAAGCTAAAGGGGAACGCGGCCTATGGGGTCATCCCACAGAGCAAAGAGGACAAGAGAACTTAAGAGAAGGGGTTGTGATCAGGCAAGAGACTCACTCCCATAGCCTCACACTGAAGAACTAGAGAGGGAGCTGCCTACAACAAACCTGGAGAGAAACTACTGTTGTTGGGGATTCCGGTGAGGCCACTCTACCTACAGACCAAAGACGACAACATACTTTAGGAGAGAGGCCTGCAATACTGATAAGATTCCAGATGGGCTGCACTGCAGCCAGACCAGAGAGAACTTTAATGATTTTAGGAAAGGCAAACTTTCCTGTTCCACTGGTTCAGGAAAGGGACTGAATAACCCCACAACTAATCAATAACATCATAACTATCAACTAGCTACAAAGGTACAGCAGAAACAGCCTAATACATATCAAGGAAAAAATTCACATACTGTCAAGAAAGCAGCACGCATTTACAAACACTATGAAAAAAACAAAATACGCCTCTTAAGCAGGGCCTAATGCAGACCAGATGAATAACCCAGAGACAGGTGGCAGAAGAAATATATTGAGGTGGAATCACAGACTTTGCTGAAGAAGGTGAAGGACTGTAATCTTCAACACGGACTGAAGTTCAACATCAAGAAGACCGAGATTCTCACCACTGGGCTAATTGGCAACACCAGGATGGATGGTGAAAAGATGGAAGTTGTAACAGTTACAGCTTGCTTGGCTCTACAATCAACACTTTTGGCACCAGTCAGGAAATCAAAAAAAGTAAACTGTGTTAGGTAAATCTGTCAGGGACCTTTCCAGAGTACTGAGAAGCAACAATATCAGTCTAGAGACTAAGGTGTGCCTGATCCAGTCCATGGTCTTCACAATGATTTGCTATGCATCAGAGAGCCATATAATGACTAAGGAGGATATCGAAGTTGTGGTTCTGAAGAAGTGTCTTGAACATACCATGGACTGCCAAGAAAACAAATAGGTCTGTCTTGGAGAAGGTGAAACCAAGTTTCTCCTTGGAGGCAAGGATTATGAAGCTCTGTCTCACATACCTTGGGTATGTGGCCAGGAGGAACTGATCCTTGGAAAGGGACATCATACTTGGGAGGGTGAAGGGACAGCACAAGATATAAGACCCTCGATGAGATGGACTCAGGGACTGGGGTAACAGAGGTAGGTGTGTCAGAGACAATATGGCTGGGATAGGATAGAGCAGGGTTTAGGGCTGTTGTGCACAGGGCCACATTAGTTCCAAGCAACTTGATGGCACATAACCACCACCACCACCACAGCAAAGTTAATTTACTTTCTCCTGTGCACCTGGTACATTCTTCAGAACTGACCACATATTAGGACAAAAAGCAAATCTCAACAAATTTTAAAACATTGAAATAAAACACATTATCTTTTTAGACCACAATGTCATAAATCTAGAAATTAACAAGAGGGTAAAGCCTAAAAAACCACCCCTGAGGAAGCTAAATAACTTCTTGCTAGAAAAGAACTGGGTTACAGAAGAAATTAAAGCTCAGGTACAGAAATTGTTGTTGTTATGTGCAGTACAGTTACCTGCAACTCATAGTGACCCTATGAACAACAGCCCTAAACCCTGCTCTATCCTAATCTATGCCAATCTTATTGTCTCTAACACTCCTATCCCCATTACCCCCATCACTCAATCAATCCACTTCATCAAGGTTCTTCCTCTCTTGCTCTGTCCCTCCACCCTCCCAAGCATGACCTCTCTCTCTAAGGACTGATCCCACATTGCAACATGTCCAAAGTATGTCAGACAAAACTTTAGAATCCTTGCCTCCAAGAAGTAGCCTGGCTTGCTTCACCCTTTTCAGGACAGACTTGTTTGTTCTCCTAGCAGTCCATGGTATATTCAATACTCTTCTCCAGCACCAAAGCTCAAAGGCATCAATTGTCCTTCAATCATCCCTAGTCATTGTCCAGTGTTCTGATGCAAAGCAAGTATTTGCAAAGACTATGGCCTATGTCAGGTGCACCTTAGTCTCCAGAATGACGTTGTTGCTCTTCAGTACTTTGGAGATGTCTTTGACAGCAGATTTTCCCATCACAATACGTCTTTTAATTTCCTGGCTAATGGTACCAAGAGTGTTGATTGTAGAGCCAAGTAAACTGAAGTTGTCTTCACCATCCATCCTGATGCTGCCAATTGGCCCACTGGTGAGAATCTTTATTTTCTTGATATTGAGCTTCAATCCATATTGAAAGCTGCAGTCCTTGACCTTCTGCAGCAAGCACTTCAGGTCCTCCTCACTTTCAGTAAGCAGGGTTGTGACATCTGCTTAACACAGATTGTTGAAGAGTCTACCTCCAATCCTGATGCCACATTTCTCCTCATAAAGCCCAGCGTCCTGGATAATCTGTTCTGCATCTAGATTGAAAAGATATGGGGCACACACTCTTTCCAACTTTGAACCATGCAGTATTTTCTTGGTCTGTTCTGACGAATGCCTTCTGGTCCAAGTATAGGTTTCACATAAGCACAATCAAGTGTTCTGGAATTCCCATTCTTCTCAGAGTCAGTCAGAGTTCATTGTGATCTACACAGTCAAA
>NW_006399852.1:11982914-11990703 GCF_000299155.1 Elephantulus edwardii
TGTTAGATCACCTGTCTTTGGAATGGGAGCAAATATAGATCTCTTCCAGTCAGCTGGTCAGGTGGAGTAAAGAAGTAAAATCAATGACCTACCTCATCACCTCCATCAAAATAGAAGAACAATATAACCCCACAGTCTATTGAAGAAAGAAAATTAAAAGGACAAGAGATAGAAAACAGAAAAACAACTAAAACCATCAACAAGACCAGGAGGTGGTTCTTCACAAGGGTCAATATAATAGAGAAACCAATGGCAAACCTAACCAAAAGAAAGAGAAGACACAAATAACTCCAGTAAGAAATGACTGTGGTGACATCACAACAGAACCAAATGAAATGAAATTGATAACATTGGAATACTATGAAATGCTATTTTCTTGATAAATTTGAAAACCTTTCAAATATTATTTGAAAGTCAATCTCTACTCAGATTGACATTGACAGATGCAGAACAACTGAAAAGACCAATCACAAAAGAAGAAACTGAGAAGGTCATAAAGACACCCCCTACTTCAAAAAAATACTGGCCCAGATAGCTTCATGGCTAGATTCCACCAAACACTCAGAGAACTATTATTAATTATACTTAAATTATTAAAAAAACATAGAACATTCCCAGAGTCATGCTATGAAGCAAGAAAGCTAAAGATCAGTATCTTCTATAAATATAGATGCAAAATTCTTTAAAATTCTGGCCAACAGAATACGTAAAAAAATAACTGGTGATCAAGTGGGATTCCTAACAGGTATGCAATGATGGTTCAATATAAGAAACAGAATAAAAGTAATCATTGTATTAACACAGTTAAGAAGCACAAGATGCTATCAACTCATGCAGAAAAGGCCTTTGACAAAACCCAACATCCCTTCCTGATCAAAACACTCAGCAAAATAGGAACAGAAGGGAATTTTCTCAACATAGTGAGGAGTAAGTATGTAAAACTGAGAGCCAACATCCCTTTGTTAAAAGGGATCAGACAAGTATGCTCACTTTCACCACTCCTATTAAATATTGTATTGGAAGTACCTGCTAGGGCAATACAACAAGTGGAAATAAGAGGCATCTAGATAGGCAAAGAGGTGGTAAAACTGTCATATCATGCGGATGATATGATAATGTATACAGAAAACCCTCAAGACTCAAAAACAAAAACCTGTTAGACTAAGTAGACCAATTTAGTTTGAGGGGCAGGAAACAAAACTAATGGGATTCCCTTACAGTGACAAAACACAGAGAAGGAAAATAAGAAAGCGCACTCATTTACTATGTTGTTGTTGCTGCTTCAAAGTACCACTGAGTAAGAACTGACCCACAGGACATTACAGTGGATTTTCAGAGGTGTAAATCACATGGGAGGAGACTGCTCATCTTCTCCTGAGGACCAAATGGTGAATTCAAATTGTGTGCTTTCAGGATTGCTGCACAGCTTTTTATCACTAGACCACCAGAGCTCCTTATCATTTACACTGTTGTTGGTTGTTAAGTGCAAATTTGAGTGTGACTCATAGCAACCTTATGAACAAAAGATCTGAAAACTGTTCTATCCTGCGTCATCCTAACACTTCGGGACACAGAAGAGTCCACTGTGGCAGTCACCATGTCAATCCACCTGGTTGAGGGTCTTCTTCTCCTTCACCAACCATCCACCCTTCCCAGCATCATAACCCCTTCCAAGGAATAGCCCCTCCAAGCAACACGCCCAAAATATGTGAGGCGAAGCCTCATTATTCTGGCCTCCAAAGAGCACTCTGGTTGCACCCTCTTCAAGACCTATCTGTTCATAGGATATTCAAAGGCCTGCTATTTACAAAGTAGATATCCTGCTTCCTAGTTTGTCTTAATCAGGAAGCTCCACCAAAACCTGTCTACTATGGGTAACCCTTATGGCATCTCACACACCAGTGGAATAGCTTTCAGTATCATAGCAATCCCAAGTTATCTCCATACAGAAAACTGACAAAGTGCTGTACCACTTAGAACAACGTTCTACCCAAATCAATAAACACTGGCCTTTGGGCCCAAGCAAATTTTAAATACAAAGGCCTGCCCATGTCCTGATTGCTTAAACAACAGGCTTCCAGCCCACAGCTGACTATTAACGAAACCACAACAACCAATCAGCTTACACTTGATTGTTAACAAAATAAAAAACAGTCAAACAGTTTATATCTGACTTTCAATTAAATCAAAATAACTTACCCTCCAGATAGCCAACCAAAAATGGAGATACTCAGGAACAAACCTAACTAGAGACACAAAAGACCTTTAGAAAGAAAATGACAAAATACTACTGTGAGAAACAAGAGACTTAAATAAATGGGAAAATGTTCCCTGTTCATGGACAGGAAGAGTCAATGTCATGAAAATGACAATCCTAAAACAGCGATCTATATGTTTAATGCAATCCCAATACTGATAGCAAATTTATCTTTCAAAGAGAAAGGCAACTGATAAGTTTACTTAGAAAGGGAAGAGACCTTGAATAAGGAAATAACTTTAAACACACACACACACACACACACACACACACACACACACTAAAGAGGAAGGCATAGCAGTTCCTGATCTCAAAACCTATTCACTGCTGTAATAACCAAAACAACATGGTACTGGCACAATGGCAGACACATAGACCAATGGGAAAGAATCAGGAACTCAGAAATTAACTCATCTACCTACAGAATTCAACAAGGAAATAAAATATATTAAGTGGGAAATGACAGTCTCTTCAACAAATGGAAATGACAATATTGGACTTCTCCATGCAAAAAGCTGAAGCAGGATTCACATCTCATACCATCCATAAAAAATAACCGAAGGTGGATCAAAGACTCAGGGTAAAGCTCAAAACTATAATAAGAGACAAAATGTGACGAAATTTAGAAAGCTGAGCCTACAGTATAAAGAGGCTGCAAAAATATAACCAGACATGCACAACCAGGAGAGAATACTATCAATGAATGGGATCTTTTAAAGATTAAGTCCCTGTGAGCATAAAAAAACTTTTGCCAACCGAGTGAAAACAAAGCTTACTGACTGGGAAAAAACATTTGTCAATGACATCACATACAAGGGTTTCATAACTAAAGTTTACAGAATAATACAGGACCTTCACAAGAAAAAGACTCTAACACAATTACAAGATGGGCAAAAGACATGGAAAAACTTTTTACAGAGAAAGACATTAGAATGACCATCAGACACATGAAGCCATCCTCAAAGTAACTGGCAAGAAGAGAGATGTAAATTAAAACTACAATGAAATACCATCTCTCCCCAATAGCAGTGGCAAAGTTTAACAGAACAGCAAGCAACAAATGTTGGAGAGGATGTGGAGACAGTGGATTTTTCACACACTATTGGGTGAGACTGGTATGGAGATAGGACACATCCCTGGCGTACGCCCTTCCCAATTCTGAACCATGCAGTGTTCCTTGCTCTGCTCTGATGACTGTCTCCTGGTCCAAGTATATGTTTCAAA
Source organism: Elephantulus edwardii (assembly GCF_000299155.1). Classification (NCBI taxonomy): domain Eukaryota; kingdom Metazoa; phylum Chordata; class Mammalia; order Macroscelidea; family Macroscelididae; genus Elephantulus; species Elephantulus edwardii. Next base: position 11,986,396 of record NW_006399852.1, read on the forward strand.
TTAGCACAATCAAGTTTTCTGGGATTCCCATTCTTCACAGAGTCAGCCACAGTTTGTTGTGATCCACACAGTCAAGTGCCTTTGCACAGTCAATAGAACACAAATAGACATTACTCTGGTACTCCCTGCTTTCAGCCAAGATACATCTAACATAAGCTACAATATCCCAAATACCATGACCCCTTCTAAGGTCAGCTGGCACTTCTAGCAGTTCTCTGTTGATATACTGGTCCAGTTGTTTTTTGGCTAATCTTCAGCAGATTATTTGGGAGGCTGGGCTGTATGAGTAGAAGTGTGGCATCAGGATTAGAGGAATATTCATGAACAAACTGCATTATGCAGATGACACAACCATGCTTGCTGAAACTGAGCTTGAAGCCCTTGCTGCAGAAGGTCAAGGACTGCAGCCTTCAATATGGATTGAGGCTCAATAAAAATTCTAACCACTGGGTCAAATGGCAGCATCAGGATGGATGGTGAAAACATTGAGATTGTTAATAGCTTTAGTTTGCTTGGCTTCACAGTTAATACTCTTGACACCAGCAGCCAGGAAATTAAAAGACACACTGTGATGAGAAAGTCTGCTGTCTGCCTCTCCAAAGTACTGAAGAGCAATAGTGTCACTCTGGAGACTAAAGTGTGCCTGATACAGGCCATGGTCTATGCAATCACTTGCTATGCATCAGAGAGCTCAACAATGACTAGGGAGGATAAGAGAATTGATGCCTTTGAGCTGTGGTGTCGGAGAAGAGAACTGAATATATCCTGGACTGCTAAGAAAACAAAAAAGTTTGTCCTAGAAAGGGTTAAATCAGGGTGCTCCTTGGAGGCAAGGAATCTGAAGCTTCGTCTGACATACTTTGGACATGCTGCAAGGAGGGACTAGTCCTTGGAGATGGATGTCATGCTTGGGAGGGCAGAGGGACAGTGCAGGAGAGGAAGACCCTCTATGAGGTGGACAGATTCAGTGACGGGGGTAATGGCAGTGGGTATGTCCGAGACAGTGAGATTGGCATAGGACAGAACAGGGTTTAGGGCTGTTGTACATAGGGTCACTATGAGTTGCAGGCCACTTGACAGCACATAACCATAACAACAAGAACAAGAACAACGGTGAGATTTTAAAATGATACAACTACTCTTTTAAGCAGTTTGACATTTTCCCAAAAAGTTGAACATAGAAATTTCTATGATGCAGCTATTCCACCGCTAGGAATATACCTTAAGGAAAATAGAATTGATACCTAAACAGAGATTTGTACATCGATGTTCATAGCAGCATTATTCACAGTAGCAAAAAAAAATGGAAACAATCCAAATGGCCAATCACTAAGTAATGGATTCAATCACCCGATGGAATACTATCCACCATTTGGGAACAATTTCAAAAATACTACACAACATGGGAGAGACTGGAGAGCATTAAGCTGAGTGAACTCATAATAACATGATTGCAAAAATAGAAGGATAACTAGTAAGATGTGTATAAAAGCCCAAAGAGGGAAAGGGAGAGGGCAGGGAGCTTGAGGGTAAGGAGGGAAGAATCGGGGTTGCAGAGTTTTGTGGGTGGAGGGAGGGGGGTCAAAGAATTAGGAAAGCTCTAGTGGGGATCTGAAAAGTGAGGACCTGATTAGTGGACATAAATCAAGTGATTAGTTTTATAAAACAATGCATGGATCATATGAAACACAGTGTGAATGAATGATTATCTGAAATGCAATTTATATGAATAAAATACAGTGTATAAAAATTTTATATGCAAATACTAATGTAATGTTTTTTTAAAAAAATGACGAAAAAATTAAGTGTCAAAGACAAAGTATATCAATTTAGAGAGTAAGGGTTCCCTAATTCAAGTCATAGTATTTCCATTTGTTTGCATGTGAAATTTGGACAATGAGTAAAAAAGAACTGATGCCTCTGAATTGTGGTGCTGGCAAAGAAGAGTGGATGTACACAGGCTAAGAAAAGAACAAAAGAATTTACCTTGGAAAAAGTCAGCAAGAGAGCTCCTTAGAAGGACTGTTGTTCTTGTTATGTGCCCTCGAGTCACTTGTAACTGAATGTTACCCTATGTACAATAGCTCTGAAGCCTGCCCTGTTCTGAACCAGTCTGACTCCAATACACCTACTCCCACTACCCCAGGTAGTGTATCAATCTATCTCATCCAAGGTCTTCCTCTCCTGCCGCTGTCCCTCCACCCTTCTGAGTAAGATTGTCCTTTTCCAAAGACTGGTCCCTCCTGGCCACGTGCTCAAAGTATGTGAGACAGAAAGCCTCCAAGGAGAAACTTGGTTTCACTTTCTCCAAGACAACCTATTTGTCTTCTTGGCAGTCCATGGTACGTACGTTCAAGACTCTCTTCCAGCACCACAACTCAAAGACCATCAATTCTTCTTCTGTCATACTTAAGTCACTGTCCAGCTTTCTGATGTAAGTAATTGTGAAGACAACTTGGATCAGGAGCATCTTAGTATCTAGACTGACACCTTGCTTCTCAATACTCTGGAGAGATCCATGACAGTAGATTTTCCCAGTGTAATTCATCTTTTTTTATTTCCTTGGCTGGTGCCAAGAATGTTTATGGTAGAGCCAAGCAAGCTGTAACTGTTAACCTCAATCTCTTCTCCAATCTATGATTGGAGATCATATGCTGCCAATTGGTCCAGTGGTGAGAATTATTGTTTTCTTGATGTTGAGCTTTAATCCACATTTAAGACTACAGTCTTTGACACTCTGCAGTAACCGCTTCAGGTCCTCCTCAGTTTCGGCAAAAAGGTTGTGTCATCTGCATATCACAGGTTGTTAATGAGTCTTCCTCCAATCCTGAAGCCACATTTCTTCTCATAAAGCCCAGACTCTGGAATGATCTGTTCTGAATATAGATTGGAAAAGTGTGCTATCAAGGGGCAAGCCGTCAGAAGGAGTCATGGTTAGACGTGGAGGTTTGGGGAATAAGAGGAAGTTCCACAAGGAGAGGGACTGATCTAGGAGACATATATAAGAATTTAAGCACAGATTAGATTGTGGAGATGGTACAGGATTGGACAGCTATACACAGGGTTGCTATTCGTGATATGACTTGATTACATATCTCCATATCTTTTCAATCTATATCTTCACCACCTGGCAAAGAGGCAACATCATGGTAAATATAGAAGAGATCTGACACAGTCAGCATTTTCATCTTACTTGGATCCACAGTCAAGACCCTTGGTATCAGCAGTCAGAATATCCTGAGTTGTATATTGTTCTTGTGTACCATAGAGTCAGAACCAAACCAGCCCAGAGCTGACCCTCCAGAAATAATTCAGTGGAAGTTAATCACACAGGTAGAGAATGCTCATCCTTCTTCCATGGAGTAGCTAGGGGATTTGAACCATGTGCCTTCTGGATGGTAGTTCAGTTTCTTACCACTTGGTCACCAGGGCTCCCTCTATAAGATTTAGCTTTATTTAGCAGATGGTCTTCTGCAGCAAGTGCTTGAAGTCTTCTTCACTTTGAGCAAGCAAAGCTGTGTCATTTGCATAACACAGGTTGTTGATGAATCTTCCTCCTATCCTGAAGCTACATTCTTCTTTATAGAATCTAGCCTCTCAAGTGGTTTGTTCAGCATACAGAATGGATAGGTATGAAGAAATGATACAACCCTGACACACATCCTTTCTGATTTTAAACCATTCAGTGTTCCCTTTATCTGTATGGGCAATAGTTTCTTGGTTCAGGTATAAGTTTTGCAAGTTAAATGTTCCAGGATCCCCATTCTCCTCAATGTTAGTTGTAGTTTGTTATGAACCATAACAATGCCTTTACATAGTCAATAAAACACAAATGAGACATTCCTCTGGGATTCTGTTTCAGCCAGGATCTATCTGACATCACCAAAACTATCCCTAGTGCTATGGCTTCTCCTGAACCCAGCTGAGCTTCTGGAATTTTTCTGTCATTATATTGTTCTAGCTGGTTTTGGATGATCTTCAGCAATATTTTGCTTGCATGTGATATTAACGATGGGCATTTAGAGATTTCTAATTTTATCTATTATTTAAACAATATTTGGAATGTTTATATGTTTATCTTTTGTGCCATTTCCCCCCTTTATCTTAACTGTAATAACTGGACTTCCACATTAAAATATTTAGTATTTATTCTCTTGATATGGTGATTATTAAATGTGACTAGCTTGCATTAAGATTTTAATCTGCTATGAGCTGTGGTGTTGGAGAAGACTGTTAAACATACCATGGTCTGCCAAGAGAACAAACAAGTTTATCCTGGAAAGGATTGAATCCAGGCTGCTCTTTGGA
>NW_006399852.1:11991413-12007170 GCF_000299155.1 Elephantulus edwardii
CTGGCCCTTCCTGACAATGTACCCAAAATATGTGAGACAATCCATGCTTTTTTCACCATCCATGCTTCTAAGGAACACCTTGGTTGCACTTCCTCCAAGATAAGACTTGTTTGTTCCTTAGGCCATCCGTGGGACAGTCAGTATTCTTCTGCTGTACCCCAATGCAAAGGCATCGATTCTTCTTTGTCAATCTTATTCAATGTCCAATTTTCAGATATTTAGGAAACAACTGAAAATATAATGGCTTGGATGAACGTTTAAAGTGACAGCGCTGCTCTTTAGCGTCTGGGAGAGGTCCTGGTTAGAAGCTTGCTTTCTAATTTTTTCTTGTATTCTTGTTAATATATAATGTCCAGACATAGGACAGGAATGAACAAAGAATTGCCCTGGAAGATGCCAATAGTGCTTTTAACAATAAAAATATTTCACTGAGGTTAAAACAAAGCCTTAAAAAAAAAAAGACCAACCAGCCCTTGGCAAGTTAGAGAAAAACAGAGTTTGTAAACATAATAGTTGATTGAAATTTTAAATGAAAGCAGGACTTCATCAAGCAAGTTTATTGAACTCTGTGCTGCTTCAAATAAGATTATACACTATGAACAATCAAATAGTATTGCCATAAAAAGTAAACCTTAATAAGGATGCTTTAACCTGTATGAATGTCAATAAAAGGAAGTTACTTTATTCTATATACCTTGTCCCTGAACCTATAGTTACTTAAAGAAAAAAAGAAAGTAGTAAGAAAAAAAAATTCATTTATTAAATCAATAAAGTAAATAATTTCATGAGAAAAAAGTAATATATTTGTCTGTGTGTTTATAAAACTAATGGCAATAGAAAGCAAATGGATATACTAGTGACCAAACTTTCTGGTTATTTTTATTATTAACCTGTCATTAACACAGTAATGCATTTTGGGTTAGCAAAAAACCAAAATAAAAAATATACAAATAATGAATATTATAATGAAATGTGCAAAGACCTGGAGTTAAACAAAAAGGCCAGAACATTTCTCAAACTTGAAAGAAATGAAGAACAAATTCAATGAGTCTTGTGTTGAAACTCTGAAGAATTCTATGGGAAAAATATGGAATTATGTAAGAAATAATAAAAGAAAATGGGAGGAATACAGAAAGTTACTATACCAAATAATGGGTCAATAGTGAATTATTTTGGGATGTTGCATAGAACCAACAGTATTAAGAACCAATGGTACAGAAGGAAGAAATCCCAATTTTACTGATGGCAAAAGCAAAAAAGTAATGCTCGAGAACCTGACAGAACATTGGAAGTAGTTCAGAAAACAGCCTTTTACATGCTCAGTGGTTCATGGGAAGAAACTGGAAAACAGGTACCTGGCTGACAATTAAATGAAAAAGACATTTATTTACTTTATTAAAAAAAAGAAAAAAGAAAAAGATGATCCAACAGAATGCAGATATGTTTGAATATCGCTGACACAATACAAATAAAATCTTGGTGAAGATTATTCGATATCTGGAAGCATACATTGACAGAGAACTGGCAGTAATTCAAGGTAAATTCAGAAAAGGTATTGGAACTAGGGCTGACATCACTGATGTCAGAAGTATCTTAGCTTTTGAAATCGGAAATTACCAAAAAGATATTTAATCGTGCTCATGTGAAACTTATACATTGACCAAGCAGCAGTACTGCAGTTTAAAATCATGAAATTAGTATGACAGGTTTTTATCCTTTCTCCATACCTATTCAGTATATATGCTGAATAAGTAATTTGAAAAGCTGGACTATATGACAAAAAAATATAGTGTCAGGTTTGGAAAAAAGACTCATCAACAACCTTTGTTATGTATATGACATAACCCTGTATGTGTAAGGTAAAAAGGATCTCAACCACTTACTGAAAAAGATCAAAAACTACGGTAATCCGATACAGACTACATCTCAACATTTTTTTTCAATTACAGCTTTCTTGTTTATCATTAAGGAGCCCAGGTAGTGCAGTTTGTAGCACGTTGGCTGTACTGAACAGAAAAGGCAGCAACTGTGGCAATGTGAAGCCTCCCAGGCTGTGGGTTTGGTTTCGTTTTTCATTGGAGTAATAGATTAAGTACAGGGTTGATAACCAAAAGGATGCCAGTAAAAATCCACCAGCCATTCTGAGCGAGACAGGTAAAGCAGTCTGGCTAGGATTCCCAATCTTGGGTTTTCAATGGAAGGTGGCCAGGCATTGGAATCGATTTAATACAGGCAGTGGGTAGGGTCTGGTTTTTACATTTATGACTAAGGAGCCCAGAAGGCACAGAGCATACACATTCAGCTGCTAATTAGAAGGGTTTGGACTCAGAAGATCTCCTCAAGAGAAAGAGTAAGGCAGATGGCTTCTGTAAAGATTTCCAATCTTGGAAACTGTATAAGGTAATTCTATCTTGTAGGGTCACTGTGCATCAGAACTGATTCAAAGGGATTTTTGGAGAAGGTGGGGAAAGGTTTGCTTATCGTAAGAAACTAAAGACTGGGGAACTGAAATACTAATGTACTAACTGTAACACTCCTTTGCAAAAGACAAAAGCTTAAATGTTATCAAGGTTTAAATATACCTCTAAAAACAAAAGAAAACATCTCAGAGCTGAAGATCTGGCTCATATCCTTTTAGGAAAATGTGTGCCATATTACAAACTAGAAAAGGAGTTATTTATTCCAAACCAAATATCCAAATCCTACTTATTTTTTTCAGAGAAATATGACTTAAGTTTTCCAGGTAAAATGGACTTGCGAACCTATTTTGTCATACAACCTATTTAAATTCTATATTCTAACATAGGAAGTGCCTGTGGCTTAGAGGTAAGAAACTGCACTGCTAAGGCAAAGGTACACTATTTGAATCCACCAGCTGCTCAATGGAAGAAAGACTGAAAGACTGGCAATCTCCTCCCATGCAATTTACTGCCTCTGAAAAGCCACTGGAGGGTCAGCATGAGTTGGTTCCAACTTGAAAGTACTCAACAACAATTCTAAAACAGAAATAAGCCAGACTTACATATGAATTTAATGCTTTGATGAAATAAACATAACACACTTTTACCATTCTTCTTCTGTTCCTTTTTATCTCAATCCAGAAAGGACATTTTTAAATAATGATCAAAGAATGAAGAAGTCAAAATCACTTAATGAAAACTCTCATTATTTTGGGAATTCAGAACATTGCTCAGTTTTACCACTTGGTATTACCTTTAACAAGCATATGTAATAAAAATGCTAAAAAAAGTCTGAAAGACAGAATTTTCCAGGCCACTCTTTCATTTCTCCTATAAGCACATGACTTCATTTTACACTGTTTCTCTGTATTCCTCTGGATGAAATCCAAACTGAGCACACAAAGGCTGCTAATCATCAAGAACAGTTACATCTTCCCGGAACTCTACTTTTTGATCAAATACCTCTGAAAATAAGACAAACTCCACATATTCTCTCTTAAAGTCACACCCTCCTTCTCCAAGCTATGTTCCTCGAGAATTTCCCCAAGCCTGGGATTTTCAAGCAAAGGCTTATTACTTGCTTTGGTTTTCTTCTAAGACAAGCGACTACACAAAGCTCTATCTACATCTTAATTTTGTGAGGGTTCACCAACATCAGTAATTAGAATTGTCCCTTTCTTCTGGTTACTCTGAAGGTTTCCACATTTCCCTCCAGGCAAAGCACCATGAAAATGTTCATGATGGGTGAAAATATGCCTTGCTTCTTTAAAGTAGGTAGGCAGCTAAGGGGCAACTGAAGCTACGAAGGGAGGAAAGGAAAGCAACCAGAAGGGGCATGAATAAAATGAAAACAGAAAACATCTAGCAATAAAAACTAAAAGCAGAAACTCCATAGATTGGTTGGACGGAGAGTACACATGAGGATGAAAATGCTGTTGCTGGGTACCATCTAGCTGACTATACTCAGAGCAATCCTATGAACAACAGATACGAACACTGGAGAGACTCCTAAAAAACATTACACCAACTGTAGCACACAGAAACAAAGAGACGTCATGGCATCACAGAGGAAAAGTGCAATGTGAGTATAAACAAAATTTTAGGAAAAAATACAAATAAAACAGAATAACTGAAAAGATGTAATAGACAATTTTTAAAAATTAATGAAAGACACTTATCTACAGATTAATTAAGATTCACAAAAAGAAACCAAAGCCTGGAAAATTACAAATGTAAATCACAAAAGATGCAAATGATAAAGTACTATATTTTAAAACTTAGACAATTTGACATCAAAAGACTCAGAATCCAAAGTCAATGAAATTACAGAAGGCATTCAAAGTACTCTATCAAAGGATTAGTAACTAGACTGAAAAAAGACAAATAGTGCAAAATTAAACTAAACAAAGGAAATAAATATGCATTTCAAAAGGGAATCACAAAGCTAATTAACATATGAAAAGATGCTCAACTTCATTAAGATTCAGAGGAAAATTTCACTCCAAAAAAAGACCATTTCATTCATTAAATTAGTAAAAAATTAAATGTAATAGTATTAGATGTGGTAGTTTTCTGTAAACTCTATGCACACATTATTTGTTTTTATGTGTTCATATCTCACTGAACTATGGTGTTGGCTGTATGAGACCCTGAAATGAGAGGCACTTGGAGTATGCAAACAGAGAAGTCAGAAAGCTGAGCCATAACTCCACTTCAAGGTCATAACATGAATTTGGAGTCCAAGTTGGATTTTTTAAGAGCTGCCTTTTCCTCAAACCTTGATGCTAACTGACCTGGCCACAGGTCCTAGAGATGACATTTCTTTTCTCCAAATTCTGCCAGGAACAGTATGTTACAATCTATTCCTAAATGGTCTTTCTCCTATGGTCAAATAGATGTAAGATGTGATAGCTTTTACGAACAGCACTACTAACTAGTCATTACAATGGATGTCTAGAAATAAGACTTGAGAATTTTTTTTAATTATTATTAAATTTTATTAGTTTTAATGAACATTCAGAGAATTTCTATTGTTGAGTATGACCAGAGTTCTGTGTGATCACTGCAACAGATTAGTGGATCCAACAGCAGAGCAGAGAGCCTTGAGAAGGAGAGCTGTCAGAACTGGTAGATATAGGTGCAGGGAGCAGGGGAATTTCTGATCTCTTAAATATTGGTTTTTAACCGTTGTTGTTATTGTTGTTAGGTGCCGTCAAGTCGTAGATGACTCATAGAGACCCTATGAACGAAAGGCATGAATGAAAGGCCTGCGCACTGTTCACACATAGTTTCCGGAGGCAAGCCATTTCGGAAGTGGAAGCCACTCCTGCTTCCAGGCTTGTGTTAGTCGGGAAGCTCCAGCAAACACTGTCCACCATGGGTAACCATTACCACATTTGGCACATCAGTGTCACAGTGTTCAGCATCACAGCAACCACGAGTTACCTTTGCACAACAATGCACGGACCAGTGCTAGACCACCTAGAAGAGTGTTTGGCAGGAAAAAAAAACCCTTGGGGAGTTTGTGGAGGGCAGATATGGTCGCCTCCTTGTGTGTACACTCTCTTTATATGATATAGCTAGGTCCTGGAACAGCCAGAGAAATCTACAGAAATAATGTCCATGAAGAGGAATTAGTCAGAAAATAGGAATCGAACAAGGGGTCCTCCTGTATTGTGTTTCCTAATTACGGTGCTTTCTTGTTCTTTCTAGCCATATGTCATTTAGCCCTAACAGCCTCCTTGTCTTTGAGTAAGCCCAGAAAAGTGCATCGCTCAGAACTTTGCACTTGCCATTCCTTCTATGGCGAACAGCAAGTCCTGCCTTTCCTATCTTTCACATCTTCACTGAAAAGAGGTCTCCTTTGACCTTTTGGTGACCATGTCAAAGGGCATATTCTACTGAACTATTTATGGTTTCTCTTGTTTTACTTGCAGTAAAATTAGAGAAAAAAAGCTAACTCTCAAACTCACTGCTATGCAGTTGAACAGCCCTGCAGCTAATCCTCCACTGGGATTTCATAGGCTGCAAATCGCACAGGAGAAGAAAGCCCATCTTTCTCCCACTGAACAGCCAGCTGATTTCAACTGCCTGCCTTTGGGTTGGAAGCACAAATCAAAGTTTACATAAAACTACTGGGACTACTTCTTTCATCATAAAAGCAAAACGTCTAAACAAATTTAGGAGCTGTTTTCCATCAACCGTACAGTACATTCTATACATCTCAAGCCACCAAAATGGGATTATTGCTATCAAACGTTTCAACATCACGTATCGTATCACTCAATGAAGTCACGGCTAAAATTTTTAATGACAAATGAGCGTAGTTACAGAATTGGCAAAGAATAGTCAAATTCCACTATAGCAGAGACCTTGGCAGCATAGCAGTAGGAAAATGGAGTGCTTGCTAATTCCAAAGCTACACCTCTCTGGTGGTTCGAATCCACCATCAATCAGCTCTTCTACGTGGCGGTAAAACACTGGCAAAAGATCCCATGTGATTTCAGCCTGAGAAATATAGGTTTTCTTTCAACGGCAGTAAGAATGTAATAGATTATTGCCATCTGAAAATGCCATAAATGCACTTTGGACGTTTCTGCCCTTCTGTTCATCTGTTAACATCTCTGACACATTCTCCTTCCCTCCAGCCACAGCAGTTACTCTTATTCTCAGGATTTCTCTGAGGAAAAGGGAGGCTTTCATTTTATATTCGCAGAAAGTAAACTCTGAGCAGCTTCTTCTGGAATTCTTGGGTCCACCTCGGGACAAATTAACAAAAGATGCTGTGGCCAACAGTGTTTTAGAGTTTTGGCTTCAGGATACATGGAAGGGGGCACCGAGAGGGCGTGGTGTCCAGAGGAGGGTGGGGTCCGAGAGGGTTTCCAGGGCGGGGCAAAGGTCAAAGATCAGTGGTAACTCGGGGGGCGGGGCTTGCCCCACCCCCCGGAACCCAGGAAGGCATAAGGGCCTAGAGTCTAACTGGCTAAGGAGGGGCGCGACAGCTCGGAAGGACTCACAGTAATAGGCCACCACAGGGTCCCTCTTGTCATGCTCCTGCGCTGTCCTCAGATGATGCTGTATGCTCTTAAATTGGGGGGGCAGCGGGGGCAGCGGAGCAAGCGCGGCCATTTCTACTCCAGAAACCACCACTTCCTATTCTCGCCCCACCGGCACTTCCGCTTCCGTCTGCGCGGTGGCGCAGCGCACCAGGCCCCGCCCACCCTGCTGGGCTACTATGGAAAATCAACTACGGGTTGTCGTTAGGGACATTCTTACTTACTGCGCTCGTGGCTGCGGGAGCCCAAAGCAAGCGGTGAATTTTGGCAGTCGTGGTGCCTGTGGCACTGGCGCTCTCTGCTGGTAAGAGAAAGAAGAGTGTATTTTATTTATGTTCCTTCATACCAACTCAGGAGCTTTGTGGCAAAAAGGAGGATAAAATTGAAAGGCAAGAAAGAAGTGATATCTGATAACAGGGTAACTGGTGAATGTGCTACTTACTTTTGACATCATTGAAGGATTGATTATCTGTTTCAGTTCCCAGATGATAATTATAGTGTCCACATATACTTTTTGGATCTTTTGTTTAAAATTGAATGCAACGAGGAAGACATGTCTAATGTTAATAGATATTTAGCAATTAAATATCTGTCAGGGACTTCTCCAAAGTGCTGAAGAGCAACGATGTCAGTTTGGAGATTGAGGTGTACCTGATTTGGGCCATTGTTATCATAACTACTTGCTATTCATCTGAGAGCTGGACAGTCACCACAAATGACAGAAGAATTGATGCCTTTGAGTTGTGGTGCTGGAGAAGAGTATTGAATGTACCACGGAACGCCAAGAGAACAAACACGTTATCTTGGAGAGATTGAAACCAGGTTGTTCCTTGGAGGCAAGTATTTTGAAGCTCCGTCTCACATACTCTGGGCATGTGGCCAGAAGAGAGACCAGTATCTGGAGAAGGACAGCACGAGAAAGACCAGATGACATGAATTGATACAGTAACTGGAACAATGGGGATAAATGTGTCAAAGACAGTGGGACTTGGGAGGGGGCAAGGTTCAGAGTTATTGTATATAGATAGAGCTGATATGAGTTGCAGAAGATTTGACAGGCACATAATAACAACTGCAATATTTATCTATTAACAATTAAGAAATTGGTCAGGAGTTTTATTATTCTTTTTAATTTCCATTCATTCATTGTTCCACATTTCTCCCTGCCCACCCCTCCCATCCAGTTTGTTCTTCTCTTTGAAAATAAAATAAAAAACAATTTCATTGTTATACAATCCCTACCCCCAAGTCGACTCCACTAAGCAGCCTTTGTTCTGGACTCATGTCATGACAATTATACCTAATCATATATACCTTTTAAACAATTCTCTCTCTCATCTGTTTCAATGTAGTATGCATAATTTATCCCAGCTTTCTCAGTCCCCCCCCAACTCCTGTGTCCTACTTACAACAGTGGCACTATGCAGTACTTGTCCTTTCATGACTGAGATATTTCACTCAGTGTAATGTCCTCCAGGCTCATTCATTTTGTATAATATTTCATGAGTTCCTTGTTTTTCAATGCAGTGTAGTATTCCATTGTGTGAGTATACCACAGCTTCTCTATCCATTCATTTGTTGATGGGCACTTAGGTTGTTTTCAACTCTGCTATTGTGAACAAAGCTGCAATAAACATGGATGTGCATATATCTGCTTGAGTGGAGTTTATGGTTTCTTTGGGGTAAATTCCCAGTAGTGGAAGTGCTGGAACAAACGGTATTTCTATTTCCAACTTTTTGAGAAAGTACCATACTTATGCCTTCCATAGTGGCTACACCATCCAGTTTCTCCACAACCTCACTAGCATTTGTTGTTTGCTGTTCTGTTAAGTTTTGCTATTCTTACTGGGGTGAGACGATATCTCATAGTTGTTAGGAGATTTCTTAAGCTTAAATTCTAACAACATTTTTTTAAGAGAATTGATCTTCTATACTGACTAGTTTTTGTGTTTATTGTTACTTATTGCCCAGTTGGAACCGACTCACTTGAGCCACCAAAGAGTTCAGAGGCAGTAAGTCTCAAGAGAAGAGATTGCCCATTTTTCCCCTCAGGGAGCAGCTAGTGGATTTGAACTTCTTGCCTTTGGGTTGACATCATAACTCCTTTCCACTAACTAATCCATCAACATCCCCTAGTGGAGACTAGTGGTTTGGGTTTGTGGTGTTTTGTTTTTTTTTTTTGTTTGTTTGTTTGTTTTTTTAGTGTATGAATATCTATTGATCTCTTTATCTATTAAGTGATCAACAATTTACAAGTTGGATTGTTTCCTGCACTTTGAGGTAGAGGAATGATCAATGGTTTTTAAAATAATAAACCCTAAAAGTCATATAAAAAAAGTTGAAAAATGCTTAAAACAATTGAAAACTTTAATACTTACATGACTGTATACTGCAGGAAAACTCATTAATAATCTTCATTATGCGGATGACGCAACCCTGCTTGATGAAACTGAGGAGGACCTGAAATGTTTTCTGCAGAAGGTCAAGGACTGTAGTCTTCAATATGGTTTGTTACTTAACATCAAGAAGACAAAGATTCTCACCACTGAGACAATTGGCAGTACTATCATGGATGGAGAAGAGATTGAGGTTGTTAACAGTTACAACTTGCTCGGCTCCTCAATCAACACTTTTGGCACCAGCAGTCAGGAAATCAAAAGGCAAATTGCATTAGGTAAATTTGCTGTCAAGGACTTCTCCAGAGTACTGAGAAGCAACAATGTCAGTCAAGAGACTAAGATGTGCCTGATCCAGTCCATGGTCTTCACAATTACTTACTATGCATCAGACAGCTGAATAATTACTAAGGAGGATAGAAGAATAATTTATGCCTTTGAGTTGTCATGCTTGAGAAGAGTCTTGAACATACCATGGACCACCAAGACAACAAATAGGTCTGTTTTGGAGAGGGTGTATAATCAAGTTTTTCCCTGGAGGCTAGGATTTTGAAGCTCCGTCTCATATACTTTGGGTATGTGGCCAGGAGGGACAAATTCTTGGAGAATGATATCATGCTCAAAAGGGTGGAGGGACAACACAGGAGAGAAAGACCTTGGATGAGATGTGTTGATACAGTAACTGGGGTAAAGGAGGTAGGTGTATCAGAGGCAAAGAGACTGGCTCAGGACAGGGCAGGCTTCAGAGATACATAGGGTCACTATGAGTCACAGGTGACTAGACAGCACATAACAACAACAAGATACTTACTTTGCTAATAAGGCAATATAACTCAGTTAAAACATCAAGAATAAAAATGATGTCAGATTAAGAATGTTGGTTTAGAAGCCTTGTAAAAATTAACGGATTAGATCTATAGAAAATATCTTTGAAATTTTTTTTGTACTATTGAAGATACTTAATTCAATATAGATGCATCTGAAAGTTGAATAGTGTTGAAAGATGACAGAGGAATCTATGCCTTTGAGTTGCAGTGTTGGAGAAGAGTCCCATGGACTGCCAAGAGAACAAACAAATCCATCCTGAAGAAAGTTAAACCAGTGATTTACTTGGAGACAAAGACAGTGAAAATATTTTACATAGTGTGGACATGTTTGAAGAGGCCAGTGTTTGGAGAAGGGCATCATGGTTGGAAAGGTGGAGGGTCAACGTAACAGAAGACCCATAAAATAGATTGACTTGGTGACTGTAACAGTGGGCTCAAATGTGTCAGATATGGTGAGGATGGCACCAGATAAGGCAAAGTTCATATATATTGTTCATAGAGTTGCTGTGAGTCACAGTGGACCCAATGGCACACAGCAGCAACAATAATTTAAATGTGAGGGAACTCTGGTGACCTAGACCTAGAGAGTAAATCTGCCAATCCAAAGATAAAGAATTCAAATCCACCAGCTGCTTTTGGGAGATAGATAAGCAATCTCTTTGTGATTTAGATCCTCTGAAAACCTGCTGGAGGGTCAGCGAGGAGTCAACTCCAGCTTCCACAGCACACAATAGCAATAACCTAATTTGATATGATGATAATCCTTTTAGTAATCCGGAGTGTGGTGTTGTTATTTGCCATCAAGTAGAAACTAACTCATAGATGACCCTTATGCAGATTTTCAGAGCCTCTCAATTTCACAGGAAGAGACTGTCCATCTCTCTCCCATGGAGCAGCTGGTGAATTGAACCATCTGCCTTTTGGTGGACAGTGTATCTATCTCCTTCAACCAATGCTCCCTAATCTTGAACACAGAAGCTATAATCATAAAATACCAATGTACACAGGCTAGTCTTTATTTTAATGAGGAAATGAGAAAACAATGCATGATATCTTCCATAATATTATTTATTTATCTGGTAACTAGAGTTCCATATAATTTATTGATAAAAATTTCCGAGGAAACATTTAGGTAAAATATTAATAATATAATTGCTCCATTTCTTCAAATGAGTGATCCAACTGTAGAATGACTCTTTTAATAATTAATTCACAATCGTTCTGATTAAATTATAGTTTTTGTTAAAATATAATTGCATCCATAAAGTTAAAACTATAAGGTGCAGTTGAAAGAGAAATCATTTTAAAGGCAGGAGATTTGAGTTTGAATCTGTTGTAAGACTTTAGTCCCAAAAATTACCTTGCCTGAACTTCAATTTTCGACTCTGTAAAAAAAATAAAAAGGAAAAAGAAACAATAACCTCTAGCCACAAAATATTTTGATGGAGTAAGATTTTGTAAGAGTGGAAACTCTGTGAAAGTACTTTTCAAACGTGAGTCAAACATTAGTTCCATGTATATTTTCTAATTAAATGAAGAACAAATTCAAAATAGAATGAAATGTCCATTTCATATTTTACATATAACCTAGTATTAGATAAGAATTTTAAACACACTGAGATAAGGTTAAAAACATTACATGTTTATTTTCCCAGCGGATGTTCTCATTGATTAAGATAAAACTATGTGGGGAGAGGGGACCACCACTACGTGAAAAATAGAAATAAATAACTGGCATGACAGTGGGTAATCAGCTCTCTGGTCATTGCCAAATTAGAAAGCATAATCTCCTAAAAATGATCTCAAAAATTTCAGCAACACATAGTATTATTGTAATGACAGTAAATGTATACATAGCAATGAGAAAAATGGTCTTTTCGAAGTGTTCTGGCACCAGGCATTTTATGATATCATTTTTCCCCTTAAGAGATCTGGCATCACACAAATAAAGAGGTTTTACTTGGAAACCAAATAGGTGAATCTGAAGCCAAAATGCTATCACTTCTAGACTAATTCTTAATAAAACAGAAAGGATATAAATGACAGTGTAAATGGGCTTCTGAAGAATGCATTCTTGATTGATGTTTTTACATGCAGCATAGAGATGGAAAATGGCTCCTGGAACCAGGACGATGACAAGTTGTAAAGCCCAGAACACCTAAAGCATGTCAGAAACATGTGATTGAATCAATTAATAAACAGGTCATCAAAAAGTAAAATAAAAAAAATATAATTTTAAAAAGTAAAAGACTTCATTCATTCCCAAAGTGTTAACCTGAAATGCTTAAGTTTGCTAAAATGTTTATGAGCACAAAATTAATAAAATAAATGTAATAAAGTTAATCCTGATTTATTTATTTGGTTGGATTGTTAAGGATTAAAAAACTTTAAACAGACAGTATTTGCGAAAATAGCACTTCTTACTGTCATGTGCTAATTATTAAAAATGATGAATTACTTTAGTAGCTGTTTGATTTTCATTTCCTAAAATAAGAGTGTAATTTAAACAATGAATTAATCATAGGATGCTGACATTGCGAGAAACTCCTGACAAATTCAGGTTAATTTTACCTGGGTTATCCAGCTATTTGGATGAAAATGAAAATAGCTTTTAAAATGACATCTATTTGGCTGTTCTTCATCCTATTATAATATTATTCAACTATTATAAAGAATATCTATTTTTTCCTATATCTCTACACAGTAAAGTTTTAAGTGTACACAGGAAACCTTACTTGTGGAGTGATTGGCCTGAACTGATTGTAGCAGAAGAGATTTATCTCCCTCTTGTCTGGATCACAGCTGAAATGCAGAGCCTCATTCCCATAGACTGCAAAGCCCAGCACCCCAAGGAAAAACATTCGGACCGATCCAAAGAAAAGGATGTGGAATTGGCCGATCACTGTTGGAGGTTTTACCTGTTAAGCATTTAGGAAGAAAAAGAAATTAAAAAAGAGTGTTACAGAAGGACATTTAAAACCATATATGTGTATGTGGTCTCAAGAAATAAAAGAAAAATCCATAAAAACCTCAAATACAGTCTGTAAGAAATTTCTCATCCTTCTTTTTACTCTTGAAATAAGAAATCTAACAGTTACATGGAGATATGTTTCTAATAAAAGATATCATTTTGGAAAAATATGAAGATCTTTTAGCCCATTAATATCCCTGTAACTTTAATCCTTTCACCAAAACAGTCCTCAAAATTTAGGGATATCCAATAGGAAGATTTGGCAGCAAACCCAAAGTTAAATATTTAATAAATACATTATCTTAAAATATTCCTTGCTGTTTTTTAATATTGTAATTATAGTTTATTTTCTTTTTCCTCCCACTAGTTTATTTACAAAATTCTAATACAAATATGAACAAATTCTTTTCATCTCCCTCATACCCCACTCTTCAAATTGTACAATCCAAAGATTAATCTACTCTTCCCCCTGTAAAAGTTTATTTTCTATGTTTTATCCATAGAACTGAGAGACCACACCACTTTAAATCAGCACTACCTGAAACTATGGAATTCTTTTATTTATAGCTTTAAATTCTGAGTATTTTTAAGTCCACAGGTAATATTTACATTGTTCATACAAGTCATGCTAGAGTACAGAGACAGGACTAATAGAATTTATTATTTTTTTTAATCTGTGTACTTACACATCCTTCATAGAAGTTCTTGATGTAGTTCAGTGACATGTCTGAGGAGGTATTAACCTGGCATCACTGTGCATTCTTTCTTGACCCACATTGCCAACAGCCTCTGTGGAATTAAACTCTTATATTCTGTCATGGCTCTTACCACAGAAAAATCCTTATCACTGCACATTTCTCTCCCCTCCTACTTTGCTTTTTGCTTTCTCCCCCTACTCCTATGACTCTCTGGGGCCCCAGTCAACTTTCAGAGTTCTGTCCCCAAAGAAAACAAAAACAAAGAAACAAAAGCACAGGGCATGTAGTTAACCTGGATAATCCCCTCACTTGCACTGTCAGCTTGGCCAACAGACAGCCAGAGAGGAGTGCCAGCAAAGCAAGAGGCCAGGCCAACACGGGCCTCCAGTGCCCATCTCTGCCATTACCTAAGAAGAGCTCAGATCACAACTGCCCAAACAGTACGCTTTAGCTTGGGTTTCTCTCTTAAAATAACTAAGCAATCTATTAGATTTTAAACATAACCAAATATTATTCATCTCAACATTGCTAGGTGTATAATTCAATGTCATTAATTACATTCATAATATTATGCAGCCATCACTCCTGTCTATTTCTAGAATTTTCTATAATCCTTAATTAGACGCTTTTGGGCTTTCTTAGGCATAAAGTTGAGTACAATTCATAGCAACCCTGTGAACAATGGATCTGAATCCTGTCCTAACCCACACTGTCCTCATCATTTTGGACATACTTGAGCCCACTGCTGCAGTCATTGTGTCAAATGATCTCATTAAGGGGCTTCTTCTCTTTTGCCAACCATCCAACTTTCCAAGCATTATGTTCCTTTCCAAGAATTATCACTTCCAAGCAACATGCTCAAAGTCTGTGTGATAAATCTTTGGTTCCAAGCAGTACTCTGTCTGGCTGCACCTTCTCCAAGACATATATGTGTATTCTTTTCACAGCTATGGGATATTCAGTACTCTTTTCCAACACACAGCTCAAAAGCATTGATTCTTGCTCTATCATCCTCATTCATTGTCCAGTTCTCAGATGTATAGTAAGTGATTGAAAAGACCATGGCCTGAATCAGGCACACTTTAGTCTTTAAACTTGCATCATTGCTCCTCAGTAATTTGAAGAGGACACTGTTTACAGGTTTTCTCAATGCAATACATCTGATCTCCTGACTCCTTGTACCAAGGATGTTGATCATGGATCTGAGAAAGAAGCTGTTGACAAATTAAAACTTTTGTCCATTTATGGCTCCCTTTTCTCTCTTTTACTTTATTTTGCTTCCGTTTTTGTGTGTCCATGTCCTAAGTCTAAGACACAGAACAGTGGCTGTCATTGTATATTTTGTTGTTCTTAGATGCCATCTAGTCAATTCAGACTCATAGCAACTCTCTGAACAACAGATTTTGTTCTTGTTGTAATCTATGACATACTTGTGCTTCGGCTCGTTGTGGTAGTTACCATGTAAATCCATCTGATTGACTGTATATGATTGTTTGTGTTTGTATATATGTACACACACACACATGCACACACACACAGAGAAAGAGAGAAAGCTCTCTTTGGCTTAGTGGTAAAAAAACTGCGCTGAAATTCCAAAGGCATATATGAGTTGAATACACCAGCAGCTCTGCATGAAAAGGATGGGAAATCTCCTATGTTTATAAAATGCATATTTACAAGTAAATGACACACACACACACACACACACACACACACACACACACATAGTTGTTGTTGTTCTTTAGTGCCATCAAGTCACCTGTGACTCATAGCAAACCTGTGTCCAACAGACCTAAACCCTGCTCAATCCTGTGCCAATCTTATTGTATCTGTACACCTACCCCCATTAT
>NW_006399852.1:12010240-12012304 GCF_000299155.1 Elephantulus edwardii
ACATCTGAATGTTGAAAAATGAGTAAGAGTGACCATAGAAGGACCAATGCCCTTTAATTTTGGTGTTGACAAAGAGTATTGAGTATATCATGAACTACCAAATAAACCTAACAAATCTGCCTTGAATGATGTGCAACCAGGGTGCTGCGTAGAGATGAGGATGGTAGAACGTCATCTCACATGCTTTAGGGATATTGTCAGAAGGGACCAATCCTTGGGGGAAACCCCTTCATATTGGGAAAGATGATGGTCATTTGCTCGATGGTCAGCAGAAGAAGATCCTCAATAAGATTGACATAGTGATGGCAACAGTGGGCTTGAAATAAGGTGGAAATTGTGAGGATCTTACAAAGTTCCAATCTGTTAATCATATAGTCACTATGAGTGGTAGTCAACTCCATGTTTGTGCTTGTGTGTGTGTGTATGGTTGAGATATATCACATGGTCTATCCCTTCCCCAAGAGATACAGTAACTGTTGAATGGAATAGAAGTCAACTCAGGTAGTCCCCATAGCACGTTTCAAAGAAGGACAAGCAGGAGAAGGCAACCTGGATAGCTCCTTAGATTCATAAATCACAACCCTTAAGCAATTTTTATCTCACTGCAAGCTCTGCGCTGCCATGTAGAACTGAGTTTATCTTTCTTTATGAAGAATTTGATATTTTATGGATGAAATGGGAGGATTTAATATGACTGATAAATAACAAGTTCATAACTAGATATAATTTTAGGTAAATATATTTGTGTTTCTCTTTCTCAAAAAGGACTAGAATCTATGATCTTTAAATGATTTCACAATTTAATTTTATGATTGTAATTCACATAACCACAGTTTAGTGATAGTAGAGGTTTTGTAATTTGTGTGATCGTTGTAATTGCTTGGCCCAATTAAAAGTGATTAGATTGGAGGCTTGTTAATGCTTTGAGGGTTTAGATCAGTGAATGCAGTTTATGGTAAAATTATCTTCATTACTAGAATAATACCCTTTTGGCATGGTATTCTATTGGACACAACATGTTAGATCTTTCTACCCTGGTCATGGAGAACAAACCATTACCATTCCAGTTTATACTTTGTTGTTTTGTTTTTTTTTTTTTCCTCTGGCCTTCGCTATTGTCTTCTCATACAGGAACAGCTCAGACACCAGTCAAAGCCTCAAGTGGGAACATCTCTGCAGACCATGGACTTACTGTTGACTTCTTGCCTCTAGTACTCTATTCTCCAGTACTCTACCCTGAAATTCTGGTGAACTTTGCCTCCTCAAACTCTGTCTGCCTCCCAGTTTAGGGAGACCACTGGCTCTTTGAGAGATTTACCTTCCTCCTTCAGGATTCCTAGTTTATGTTCTTTTTCTTGGAAATCACAATTCTTTGCTACTTGCTATCCAATATTTTTAGTTCAGTTTGTGGTTGTTTTAAACAGAAGCAAAAATCTAATAGGTGATGTTTCTTTACTATCAGAACATAAACTTCCTCTAAACTTATTTCATTGCTCTCAACAATGATCAGAAGATTTAAGATCATGGGATATTTGACCTCTAAATAAAAAGAATGTGAACATAACATCATTTGTACTATTGTAAATCTGACTTTATGATCAGAGTGTTCAGAGAGTGCTAGCCAAGTGTCACACTGTAGTCATAATAGACCAAGTTACACAAATAGTTTACTGAAGTATATAGGATGAAAGAATCTGAAAGGCTGTTGTACAACATAAGAGTTGTGTACAAACTGGGTATCAAACCAAACAAACACAAACTCGTTGATGTTGAGGTTATTATAAGTTATTCTAACCCTGGAAAATCTCACAGGGTTTCTAAGACAGTAAATCTTTTCAAAAGCAGACTGCTATGTCTTTCTTCCACTGATCTCCAAGTGGGTTTAAACTACTGTGCTTTTGATTAACAGATAGTGTTTTAACCATGGCCCCACCAGTAGTTGTTACTGCTGAATGTTGTCAAGTAATATGTCTAAAGTATGTGAGCTAAAATCTTCCATCATTGCTTCTAAGGAACACTTTGACTGCATTTCTTGAAAGACAAATTTGGAAGTCCAAAGTGTAT
>NW_006399852.1:12013599-12014654 GCF_000299155.1 Elephantulus edwardii
TCTCATCAAGGGTCTTCCTCTCTTGTGTTGTCCCTCCACTCTCCCAAGCATGACGTCCTCCTCCAAGGACTGGTCCCTCCTTGCAACAGGCCCAAAGTATGTCAGACGAAGCTTCAGAATCCTTGATTTTCTGCTAGCAGTCCATGGTATATTCAATACTCTTCTCCAGCACCACAGTTCAAAGACATCAATTCTCTTTCTATCATCCCTAGTCATTGTCCAGCAAGTACTTGTTAAAGAATACAAGTCTGACACACCTTTCCTGATTTTAAACCATACATTATTCCCTTGTTCTGTTTTAACTAATGCCTTTTTCTATATATAAATAATCCTAATATGTATAATTAAAATGTCCTAGGCCTTGTTTTGCTTTATGTACAGGTTATGAATTAGCTCAATGAAGTCTTCTGAATTTCTCATTCTCCTTAATGTTATTAATAATTTGTTATGACATACAGAGTTGAATGCCTTTGCATAGTCAATAAAACACAAGTAAAAATATTTCTCGTGTTCCTGCTTCCAGCCAAGATTCACCTGACATCTGTAATAATATCTTTCATTCCACAGCCTCTTCTGATTCAACTTGCTTTTCTGGAAATTCCCTCTGGAAATGTTGCTCCAGTTGTTTTTTTAAAGAGTAATATTTAGCAAGATTATACTTGTGTTTTATAATAATGATATCATCTAATTTTGGAATTCTTTTGACTCATCTCTTTTTGGAATGAGGACAGATATGATTCTCTTCTAGGTGGTTAGACAGGTAGCTGTCTTCCAAAATTACCTGGCATAGATAAGGGAACACGTCAGGGCTGCACCTGTTTGTTCAAACACTTCGACTGGAATCATCATTTAAAAGAGGCTTATTTTTAATGCAGCATAGTATTCCATTGTGCGAATATACCACAGCTTCTCTAGCCATTCGTTTCTTGATGGGCACTCAGGTTGTTTCCAACTACTTGCTATTGTGAACAAAGCTGCAATAAACATGGGTGTGCATATATCTGCTTGGATGTCAGCTATGGTCTCTTCAGGGTATATTCCCAGTAGTGGAATTG
>NW_006399852.1:12015974-12019521 GCF_000299155.1 Elephantulus edwardii
AATTGGACAATTAAAACAGACATTCAGATGACGGGGAAGAAGAACAAACTGGGGAGGAGGGTAGAGAGAATGGTGCAGCAATGAAGGGATGAAAACCCAAAATCCCTGTAAATGTTCATTAAAACTAATAAAATTTAATAATAAAAAAATAACAAAAAAAGAGGCTTATTTTTGCACATTTTACAGAAGAACAATGAGTGGTCTCCTCTTAGAAATACATATAGACTTTGGGGGTTTTATATGGACCACATAAATGATCACTTTGAATTAAAACCAAATTGATAAGCAGTGATACTGGGATTTTTTATTGCAATAACTTCAGTGTTCTTGGATTTTTTTTCCTTTTAGTCCGTTAGTTCTTAGTATATGATTCTTCTTTAATAGTTCAGTGTTGACTAATTCTTTTTGGTGCAATGATTCCAAGCATTCCCTCCTTTTAAAATTCATCTGCTGGCTTGTTTTACTGTGTGAACTTGCATGTTCCTATGATTGTGGAAGCTCTGTGGTATTTCACATACCAGCAGGCTTACCCATGTTGGAAAAGTTTCAGCAGACATTCAGACTCGAATTAAGCAGGAAGTAGATTGGTCATCCATTTTTGTAATGTGCTCTTGAAAATGCAAAAACCCTGCAGAAACAGTGCCCCATATTTTGACAAAGCATGAAGCCCTCAGATTCAAAGGTACTTAAAATACAGCTTTGAAAGAGCAGCCTCCTCCAAGTAGTCTACCTTAATGAGCCTGATGAAATAAAGCTTTCAGCCAGTGAATATCTGTGTTTGCTAACAATGTGGAGAAATAGCTGCAAACATTCATTAATGATTATAACATGGACAATTCAAGGCATGAATTGAGGAATATCAAAGGTAGTAAAAGGAATTGGAACACGTTAAGATCAGTATCCTAGGCATTAACGAATGAGCTGAACTGGCCAATTTAGATCAAATAATCATTTCACATTCATCATCAAAAAGGATGTTGCAAGATCTGTTTTCAAAGTACAAAGCTGTCAGTGATAGGATAATATTCCTATACATATAAGGAAAATCTGTTACTATAACTATTAATTACTCAAATATACTCAATAATCACTAACTTAAAAGATAAAGTGAGAGTTTCTTCCAATTTCTACTGTATGGAATTGATGAAACATAAAATCAGGAGTCATAAGTTTCACTAATAGTAATTGATTTTAATGCAATAGTTGGAAGCAAAGAAGGATTGCATCTCAATGTCAAGAAAACCAAAACGTCTTACATCTGAACTGATAGATAACGTCATGATAAATGGAGAAAAGATTGAAACTGTCACCAACTTCTTACTTGGATTCACTTGGTCTCAGCAGTCAGGAGACAAAGAGATTTATTGCATAGGGATCGTCTGCAGTCAGAGATCTCTCCAAATTATTGAGAAATAGCGACCTTAGTTTGATGCACTAAGATGCACCTGATTAAGGCCATGGTCTTAGAATGAACGTAAAGGTTAATAGCACCTTTTGGATGTGGTTGTTATTAGATGCTGTCGTGCTCAGTACGACTCAGAGCAACCCGAAGAGCAACTGATCTGAACACTGTCTTGTCCTATGCCATCCTCACAATCTCTGACACAGTCGAGTCCTTTGTCACTGTCACTGTGTCAACTCACCTGGTTGAGGGTCTTCCTCTCTTTTGCCACCCCTCCACCTTCCCAAGCATGAGGTCCCTCTCCAAGGGATAACCTCTTCTAGCAGCTTGTCCAAAATATGTGAAATGAAGTTTCATCATCTGCTTCCGAAAAGGCACAATGAAGGTTTACTAATGAATCTTGATTCAATTTTGATGTCCCATTTTTCTTCATAGAGTATAGCTCTTTGAATAATTTGCTCAGCATATTGTACTGCAATTCTGAAGGCATGCAGTTCAAGGCCACAAGCTGCTCTGTGCGAGAAGGATGGACAATCTTCTCCTGTGCAATTAACTGCCTCTGAAAACCCGTGGAGGGTCAGCTGTGGGTTGCTTCCAGCTTTATGGTACACAACAAAAAACAACAAAGTAGATGAAATAGATATGTAGAAAGGATCCAACTCCGATGCACACCTTTACTAATTTTGGAAAAATTTTGGCTGATGATGTGCGTTTTAGATGCGTAGACCACTAAAAAGGGGAATAAATAAGTTTTGGCATTCAGCCATGTTTAAACAGAGTAGGTTCAGAGGGCAGAAAGTGGAAATCTTACAACAATGAAGAAAGAAGAAATAGAGAGTGCAGAGTGTCCTTTGGGCCAGAGATTTCTTGTCCTAGATACAGTGAAGTAGATAGTAAAAGTGGTTAAGAACCTGATATTGGTATAATGGAGTAATCTAGGCCGGAACTATGAAATATTAAGCTAATTTATCACCCCTTGAAGACAGAACCAAGCACCCTGGCCAAGGATTACTTGTAGACAGGATGGTAAGAAACCATCTAATTGAAAAACCTAAAAGAGCTGTATGACTGACATTTGTCTAAACACAGAAGAAGGTCAGTGTGTCAAGTTTAGGAGTCAGAGAGAGACATACCTGCAAGCAGCTGTCCTGACTGAAGAACTTTATTCTCAATGTTTCCTTCCTGAATTGTAATTTCTTCCTTCTCTAGTAAGCTCCATAATTGTGATTTTGTCTGTGAGTTCTCTGTGCCCATTGCAACAGATTAGTAAACTAAGTAGTAGATTAGTGAGAGGCTTGCAGGAGAGATCTTGGTGGTATTATAGAGAAGAGAAGTTTCAGAAGCATGGAGGCTTATCAGACTTCACAGGAATCAGCTGTGTGCTGCTGCTACTGTTCTTAATGGGGATTCTTCCTCTTTGTGGAGCTAATGGAAGTCAAGCTGTGCTGCCTCAAGCCTGCCGCAATGTTTATGTAATAGTTTTTCTTGATAGACGTGTCTGCTGAAAGTAATTTATAAGAAAACCTGAAGCGATATTAAGGTAAGTTTTCAATAACAAATAATTTTAGTTAAGAGAGACAATCTTCACCCTGTAAACTTGACTTCCATGTGCTCTTTTCTCAAGTTATAAACTTCTTTTAGCAAATAAGGAATTAGGTGTTAGGTTTGAATGCCGATGCTTAATATTCTTTTCTAAATTATAATATTTTATTTTAATGACAGTTTATGGAAAAGTTGGATTTTCACTCACTCATTGATATACATGTTCCTTCTTCCCCGTTACTTAATTCTAAAGGAGCACTTAATTGTGCTCGTGCAAAACCTGGGCTAGAAGGCAGTTGTGCAAACAGAGCAGGGGAATACTGCTTGGTTTAAAATTGAAAAGGGAGTGCATTAGGGTTGTATTCTCTCTCCATACCTGATCAATCCGTATGCTGAGCAAATTATTTGAAAAGCTGAGCTCTGTGAAGAGAAGTGTGGCATCAGGATTTGAGGGAGACTCATCAATAACCTGTGCTATGCAGATGAAACAACTTTGCTTGCCGAAAGTGAGGAGGACATGAAGCACTTTTGCTGAAAATCAAGGAATGCAGCCTTCAATGTGGATTGCATCTCAAAGTCAAGAAAACAAAGGTTCTTACCACT
>NW_006399852.1:12019786-12026939 GCF_000299155.1 Elephantulus edwardii
AAGAAGAATTGATGCCTTTGAACTGTGGTGCTGGAGCAGAGCACGTCCCATGGATGGCCAAGAGAACAAACAGATAGATCTTGGAGAAGGGGCAGCCTGAGGGCTCTTTGGAGGCAAGAATGATGAGGCTTTGCCCCACATATTTTGGGTCTGTTACTAGGAGGCGCTGTTTCTTGGAGAGGGATATCATGCTGGGATGGGTGGAGGGCCAGCGAAGGAGAAGACCCTTGACCGGGTGGATTGACACGATGACCACACAGTGGGTTCTTGTATGTCAGGAATTGTGACGATGACACAGGGTAGAACAGGGTTTAGATCTTTTGTTCATAAAGTCTCTCTGAGTCGTACGTGATTTGACAGCACCTAACAACAACAACAACAACAACAACAACAACAACAACAACAACAACAACCCTCCCTGTTCTCTTCCCTCAATTCACTTTGCTTCACATTCTTAATAGTAATTTAGTGTAGACTACAAATATGAGTAGAACTCCCTGGGTGCAAATGTTTAAGTATGTAACTATTAGCTAAAAGCCTAGCAATTTAAATCCACCTGGAAGTTCTCCAAAAGACAGCCTGGTGACTTGATTTAAAAAAATCACAGCCTTGAACACCCTCTGAGACACTCTGTTTTGCATACCTGGGGCCACTATGAGCCAAAATCTATCCAATTGCTACTACCTGAGTTGAAAGAAATTGAATTTAGCATGCCACATTTAGTAAGCTCTAGTCTTCATGTAACTTGGAAGGAGGAGTGGCATCCACTTCCATAACAGCTTGCCTCTGGAAACCCTAAGAACCTGGAGAGAGGATGAAAGGCACCCAAGCATCGAGGACTCTCCTTCATAGGGCCACTATGAGTCGCCTGCGACTCTACGGCACTTAACAACAACAACAGTCTTCATGTTATTTTAAGTCACGTCAATACTGAAGGAGTAACTTAACATTATAATAACTTGAACCATTATATTTATTACTTAGATTATATTTGGAGTATCATTGATATATTTAAAGAATTGTACTGTTTACCCAAAGACCACACCTCTGGAGAAAAGTTGGGCAATCTTTTTCCATGTGATTTAAAGCCTTGAAAACTCAATGTTATCTATGAGTCAAAAGAGACTGGCTAGCAATGAGTTAGATTTACATGCCAAGATAAGGGAAAAAAATCCACAAGAGAATCCATCTTGGATAAATTGAAATCAGAATGTTCTTTAGAGGCAAGGATGGAAAACCTACAACTCATATGCTTTGGGCAAACTGTCAGGAGGCACAAATACATAGAAAAAGACATGCTTATAAAAGAAGATGTTGGTGGTGTTGGGTTCTGTTGAGTCAGCTATTACTCTATGGAGTTTATCACTCAAAATTACTTTCCTAGCCAGTAAATTTGGCTTTGTCGTGTGGATGGGTGGGAATGTGTAACAATCACAATCTTTTCTCTTCCTATCACCACCTGTTGGCCTGGTGGTGAGGACTTTTGTCTTCTTGATGTCAAACACAACCTATATTGAAGACTGTAGTCTTTGATCTTTCACAGCATTTCAAGTTCTCCTCATTTTAGCAAAGTCATGTCATCTGCATAATGAAGGCGGTTGATGAGTCTTCCTCCTATCCTGATGTGACATTTTTCTGCATAGATTACAGCTTCTTGAATGATTTGCTCAGCATACAGTTTGAATAGGTATGGGAAAAGGATACAGCAGTGATGGACACACCTTTCATGATTTTATTTTTTCGAGATTTTAGAGTAAGTTTATAAAGAATTTGTATTTCCATTCATTCATTGTTGCACATTTTTCTCCCTGCCCCCTTTCCCCCCAGTTTGCTTTTTTCTTTGGAAAAAGAGTTATTTCATTGTTATACAATCCCCCCACCCCCACCCCAGACCACTTTACTATGAAACTCTTATCCTGGAGTCTTGTCATACCAATAATACCTAATGATATATTCCTTTTATACAGTTCTCTCCCTCATCTGTTTCAATGCCATGTACATTACTTATATCCTCTTTTCTTAGTTTCCCCCCAAAGCCCCAGTCAGTCCTGTTTTTTAACTATGCAATATTTGTCTTTTTGTGACTGAGATACTTCACTCAGCATAATGTCCTCCATTGTTACCCATTTTGTATATTTCATGAGTTCTTTGTCTTTCATTGCTGCATAATATTCCATTGTGTGAATATACCAGAGCTTCTCTAGCCATTCACTTGATGATGGGCACTTGGGTTGTTTCCAACTCATTGCCATTGTGAACAAAGCAGCAATATACATGGGTGTGCATATATCTGTTTGGGTGGCAGTTCTGGTTTCTTTAGGGTATATTCCCAGTAGTGGAATTGCTGGGTCAAATGGTATTTCTATTTCTAACTTTTTGAGAAAGTGCAATACTGCCTTTTATAGTAGTTGCACCATTTTATACTCCCACCAACAGTGAATAATGGTTCTAGTTTCTCCACAACCTCACCAGCATTTGTTGTTTGCTATTCTGTTAAATGTTACTATCCTGACTGGGATGAGATGATATCTCATAGTTGTTTTGATATGCATCTCTCTCTTTTTAAAATTTTATTAATTTTAATGAACATTTACAGAGATTTTGGGTTTTCATCCATTCATTGTTACACTATTTTCTCTACACTTCCCCCCACCCCCCCAGTTGATTTGCATCTCTCTTAGAGCTAGGAATTTTGAACATTTCTTCATGTGTTTGTTTGCCATCTGAATGTCTTCTTTGGTGAAGCATCTGCTCATATCCTGTGCTCATTTTGCAATTGGGTTGTTTTCCTTTATCTTGTGGCACTCCAGTATTCTATAATTTCTTTATATAAGTCCCTTATCAGACATATGATTACCAAATATTTTCCCCCAGTCTGTGACTTTCCTTTTTACTCTGTTGGAGAAGTTTTTGGATGTGCATAGGGATTTGATTCTTAGAAGGTCTCATTTGTCTATTTTATCCTTTCTTGGTTGTAGGTTTTTCAGGAAACTGAAACTGGGAAACTGGTCATGTTGTGGATTGGTGCTTCTAGGGTCCTTCCAAGCTTTTCTCTAATGCAATTTATAGTCCTTGATTTTAGTCCTAGGTCCTTATTGCACTTTAAGTTGGTTTTTGTATATGGTGTAAGGTGTGGGTTTCGTTTGAGTTTCTGCAGATGCATTTTCAATTTTGTCAACATTATTTGTTAAAAAGTCTGTCATTTCTCCACTTAACATATTTGATCTCCTTGTCAAAAATCAGTTGACCATAGGTAGATGGGCTGATTTCTGGATTCTCAATTCTATTCCATTGATCCATGTGTCTGTCAATACCAAGTTGTAACAATAACAGGCTGTCTTGTCCATCACAGCAGTGCAGTAGGATTTGGAGTCAGGGAGTGAGATGCTTCCAACCTTGTTTCTTTTTTTAAGGAGTGCTTTCCTTTTTCTTGGGCTTTTGCCATTCCAAATGAAATTGGAAATTGCCTTTTTAATCTCATTGAGGCAATGGGAGTGGTTGTGTCAGAGACAGTGCGGTTGGCACAGGGTTTAGGGCTCTTGAACATTGGGTCGCTATGAGTCGCAAGCGACTCAATGGCACATAACAACAACAACAACACAATGACTGCACCAATGAATTAGATGAAAGAGAGATTGTTACGTTGGTACAGTGCATAGAAGGGTTCTATCTGTTTGTTTATAGAGTTGTTTGGAGTCATAGTCAACTTCATAGCACCAAAAAACACAGTTATCTGTTGCCACTGATTACCATCAAGTTATTTCTGATTTATGGTTATTTTGTGTGTTTCAGCATCCATATTCATTCCATAACTTTGTCAGTGACTAGGAGTTTGTTTTTGACACATAGATCACCAGCTCTTTTTTCTGAAGTGCCGTGTTTTGACATTAAACCTTTCTTTCTTTCTTTTTTAACTTTTATTTTATATTGGTTTGCTTGTGAAGTTCATATACATTGTATTTTAAACTATTCTTTATTCACATTGTGATTCATTCAATTATTCCTATGCATTATGATTATAAAATGAATCAACATTGCTTTATGCCCACTATTTCCCTATCTTTCACACTGAATTTTCCCCATTTCCTTTACCCTCTTCATCTATCCACCAAATTGTTCAACCCTGTGATTTCGCAGCTGCCCATCCTCACTCCTCTGTCCCAATCCCCTACCTTGCGGATCTCCATACATGTTTTACTAGTTATCCTACTATTTTTCACAATAATGATCTTATGCAGTATTTGTCCTTATGAGACCGAGTTAGTTCACTCAACATAGTGTTTTCTGGTTTCTCCCAAGTTATGTAGCATTTTTCAAAATCATTGCTCCTGAGCGCTGCACAGTATTCCATTGTGTGAATGTACATTAAACCTTTTGATGAGCAGAGAATATGATAACTGACTGATTACATTGTTCAAGGATTTTAAAGTATCTATAGAGAAGTACATAACAAATGGATTGAGAAATTATGGTACATTCACATAGTGGAATACCATGCAGCACACAGGACCAATGATGTTGTAAATTATTACCTAAATTGGGAGGAGTGAACTAACTCAGTTCCACAGGATAAATACTGTATAAACCCATTATTGTAGAATGAGTATAAGAACCCAAGAGGGGTAGGAGAGGCTGGAAGCAGAGGGATGTGGATGTGCAGGGAGAGGGGAGTATTAATCATTGGGTTGTACAATTTGATGGGGGGGTGAAAGAAATGGAAAGAATTTGTTCAAATTTTTATTAGAATTTTGTAAATAAACTAATAGAAAAGAAAAAAGAATAAAAAAGTTTTTGTTAATTCATCCACTATATAGGTAAACTCATAAACCTTCTCATGGCCCCCTTTTCTGTTCCTGCTTATCAGTGACATCATCCCAATTTTTATCAATATACATTCTATAGGCTGTCAGTTTATTGTAGCTTTTGATGGTGGACTTAATGAGATATTATCAATGCTTTTTTGGAGTTACATAGTTTATCATAGGGAACATTAGTGATTGTTTTGACTAGTAAAACACTATGTTTTAACCAATTGTTAGTTTCAGTATATTTTGAAGCCTATTTTATATGATTGAATCAGATAACATTGTTTTAATTTAAGAAATCCTTGTAAAATTGAACTTTAGTATATATAATCAGTATTATGTGTATAAACTCTAGATTAATGAGTTAAAACACCATACTAAATACTAGGCTATCATTAGAACTTTCATTCCGTATTCCCTTTGTGACATGTTACCCAGGAAAATTCACTGCCTTGAATAATAATGAGTTTGAGACAAATTTAGCTTTTGAAACCTGATTAAGGACTTCTACTGTAATGAATACCTAATTTATAAATCACCTTTGTTCCCTTTCATGAAGAAAATTTAATGTCCATTTTTCTACAAGTTTCTATTTAATAAGTGTTAGAATGTGCTAATTTATCTTTTAAATGTTAATATAGAACTCACACATTAAATGTACCGAAAGTGGTAAAATATAAAACCATATGTGAGATTCTTATATTAATCTGCTATTGACTATAATTATTTTAATTTTATGAGACTTAGGAACTAAAACCACAATATAGTTTCTATTAGGTTCAGAAGAAGTAATTTTTCTAGCTTTATATTGTGTGGATATGGATCAATACGATCTCTGTAGAGGACTAGAATAAATCAAACTTTTTTGTATGCACATATTTCATATAAACACCCATGTAGGAAAATTTAACACATTTCTAGACATTTCTAACTTTTTTTTAAATTTATAAAAACCTTATAACTCATTTAGGGACAGGTGGCGGATTTTTAATAATGTAATTCATAATGTTGTTGTTAATCATTGTGATGTGCAGTGCTTTTCTGTCCCTCACTGTTTTTGAGTTGGAAACTAACTCCTAGTTGATCTTCCATTGGGTTTCCTTGGCTGCAAATTGAATGAAAGGGGATTGGCTATCTTTCTTCCTTGGAGCCACTGGTAGATTCACACCACCAGAGATGTCAAATATGTAAAAGGAATGGAACTCTGCCTTTTCCTGTGCATTCCTCATAATCTTGGCTATGCTTTTTATGCTATTGCCTTCTCCCTCCCTTCTCATTCCTATTAACTCCCCAAGATTTACATTGAGCATATGCAAGCCTTTTCTTAGCTTTCTATATTTGTGGTCTTATATAATAATTATCCTTTTATGACTGACTTATGTCTCTAAATAGAATTTGTTCTAGTTTCACCCATGTCTTGCAGTATTCCACAAATCTTTTTTGTAATGCATAATATTCCAGTGTGTAAATGTACCAGTTTCTTCAGCCATTCATCTGTTGATAGGCATTTGAGTTGTTTTTGACTCTGCTATTTTCAATACTGCTTCAATAAACATGAGTGTGAATATGTATGTTTTTATTGCAGATCTTATTTCTTTGAGATACATTGTTGCTATGTGCTGTGAGTTGACTACTCAGAATCTTTGTACTACAAATCTGAACTTGGCTCTATTCTGCGCCATCCTCACCGTCTCTGCCACGCTGAAACCTATGTGGCACTCACTGTGCCAATCCATCTTGAAAAGGTCTTCCTCTCTTTTGTCAGCCCTCTACCTTTCCCAGCATGATGTTTCTTTCCAAGGACATGAACAATGAATAAGTAAGATAGAGGCAGAATCAGTGCCTTTGAAACATGCTGTTGGCAAAGAATGTTGAATATACCACAAACTTCCAAAAGAACAAACACCTGCATGAAAGGAAGTGCAGCCTGAATGATACTTAGAGGGAAGGATGGTGAAACATCCCCTCATTTAAGTTGAGGTGCTTTTTCAAGAGGAACCACTTCTTTGGGATCTATGTCTGTCTCTCTTTATACGTCTAGGTCTAGGGAGGTACCTCTCATGGCTTAGGATTAAAGAGACACAGACAACTCCAATGCACACTTTCAAAATCCACTGTGACGCTGTGGGAGAAAGATGAGCAATCTCCTTCCTAGCCATGTATTACCCCTGAAAACCCACTGGAGAGTCAGCTATGAGTCAGTATCAACTTGATGGTAAATAACAACAACAACAAATCTATTTCTGCTAATGAGATGACTAGATCGAAGGATCTATTCTCCTCCGTAAGAATGCATTAACTGCTTTGTGCAGTGGTAAAGTGTTTATATCATTTTACATTCTTGCCAG
>NW_006399852.1:12027078-12032489 GCF_000299155.1 Elephantulus edwardii
TGCTTGTGCCCAGTGGCCAGAAGCTGTGCTGCAATTCTGAAGACATGCGGTTCTAGTCTACCAGTTGGTCCACTGGAGAAGGATGGGCAATTTCCTCTCATGCAATAAATTACCTCTGAAGATCTGCTGGAGTATCAGCTATGGGTTGCTTCCGACTTGATAAAACAACAACAATAACCCATGATCTTGAGCATCTGCTGGGCTTGAGTCCATCTTTGCAGTCACTGTGTCAAATGATCCTCATTGAAGATCTTCTTCTCTGCTGATCTACTCTGCCAAGCATAGTAAGATCCTTGTTTAGTTACTGACTACTCCTTATAACCTGCCAAAGTGCAGGAGATGACGTCTCACCATCCATACCTTTAATGAACATTCTGGCTGTACTTCTTTCAATATGAATAAGTGATGTTTACTAGAAGTTATTAATAATTGGTTTAGAAGTCAGGCTAATTGTGTACATGATCACAAGGAATAAATTTTAATGTATTAATAAGGCTAAATATGACTTTATGCAAAAGTATTTGTTAGAAAATAATTTGTAACCCTGAAGTAGAGGTAAAGAAGATGGAATTTTGACTCATATGCTTTGGATGTGTTGACAAGAGAGGTCAGTCCTTAGAAAAAGACATCATGCTGTTAAAAGTGGATGGTCAGAAGACAGAAAGACTTTCAACGAGATGGATTGGCACGTGACTGTAACAATGAGTTCAATCATATCAGAGACGGTGCAGAAAGGACAAAGTTCAGATCTGTCATTAGTAGGGCTTCTAGAAATGGTAATTGACTTTATGGTTCCTAATAATAGCAACTCTTAATTACAATTAGTGTAAACCTGAATGGCCAAGAAAAAGATAAACAATACGCCTAGATGGAACCAGCTTCAAAATTGCCGATCAATTGTCAAATGACACAAAATATTCTCATGGAAAAAAAATAACATTCTACTAGAATGAATCCCCTGGTATTCATGCCAAAATAATTAGGAGTTGAAAGGTATCATAGATTTAGGGACTTTTCCTTGATTCCTGATGTCAGCATTTAAAACATCCTAGTAAGTTTAAATGAACCATTATTTAGTAGTAGGGTTGTTGTTTGGTGCTGTTGAGTTGAGCGTGACTCAAAGGACCCTATGAAGAACAGACTGAACCCTGTCCTATCCTGTATCATCCTCACAATCTCTGGCACACTCAAGCCTATTGCTGCAGTCACTGTGTTAACCCACATGACTGAGGGGTTTCTTCTCTTTCATCACCCCACCACCTTCCCGATCATGATGTCACTCTCTAATTAACTTCTAGAAACATATCCAAACTATATGTGATGACGCTTCATAATCTTTTTTTCCAAGGAGCACTCTAGCTGCACCTTCTCCAAGACTTATCTGTTTATTCTTTTGGTGGTCCATGGGATATTCAGAACTCTTCTCTAACACCACTGTCCAAAGCATCAGTTCTTCTGTCATCCTTAGTCACTGTCCAGTTTTCAGATGCATACAAAGTATCTGGTAATTTATCCTTAAATACTTCGTAAAAGAGCATGAAAATAGAAGACCCTTCTATGTTCAAATAAGATTTTGATAACTTGATAAACACTCTGTAGACAGAAGAAATTTTTGTATTGTTGTTACATAACTTCATGGACTCCAATTCAAAGTAACTCTATATCTTATAATAGATCAATCCCTGAATTATCCCACACCATCTTCACAAACTCTATTGTACTTAAATCTATTATTTCAATGATTATGTCAATCCTTCTCATTATGGGTTTTCCTCTTTTTCGCTTACCCTCTACTTTTTCAAGCATGATGCTTCTTTCCAAGCACTGACTCTTTCTGATAATCTTCTCAATGTACTGGAGGCACAGTCTCACTGTCTGTGCTTCCAAGGAGCACCCTGGCTGCATTTGTTTCAAGACAGATTTGTACTTTCGACAGTCTTATATTCACTAGTCTTCATCACCATTATGCTTCAAAAGCTCAGATCAATTCATTTTAGTCTTCCCTTTTCACTGATCATCTTTCAGATGCATATGAAGCAATTTAAAATATCATGGTTGAAATCAGACATGTCTTACTTTTTAAAGACATTCTTGATAATTAGCACTTCAAATAGATGGACTACAATATTTTGTTTTATTTCTGCTTTGATAAGTGATGATTGTGGATCCAAATAATCATTGACAACTTCAATCTTTTCTCCATGATTGTTAGTCCAATGGTGAGGATTCCCAGCCCCCCCTTCATATTGAGATGTAATCCATACTGAATGCTATGTAGTCTTTAATCTCTATCTGTAAGTGTTTCACCTTGTCATCGTTTTCAATATTCAAGGTTGTGACATCAGCATAATGCATGTTACTGATGAGGTTTTCTCCAATCTTGATATTTTATTCTTCATATTGCCCAGTTTCTTGTATAATTTGCTCAGCTTATAAATGAAATTGGTATAAGGAAGGATACTACCTTGATGTACCATTTTCTTGAATTTAAACCACATAGTATTCCTGTGACCTGTTCAAGTGAATTCTTGATGCATATACACATTCATTAGATCAACTAAATTCTGAGATTTCTTGTTCTTTTCAGTATTATCTATAATTTATTATGAATCACATAATTTAATTGCTTTTGCATAGTCAATAAAGCAGAAGTAAATATCTTTATGAGAAATGTTCACAGATGAGTTCCATCTGATACCAGCAAAGATACCTCTTGTTATATGATCCTTTTAAAATTCACCTTGAATTTCTGGTGGTTGGTTGTAAAAAAATACTGCTTCAGACATTTTTTTTCATAATCTTCAGAAAGCTTTTGTTGACATATAATGTTAATAATATTGCTTGATAATTTTTTTGTATTCTCTTGGATCATCTTTTGGTTTTGGATGCACACAAAAGTGGATTTCTTCCATCAGTTGATCTGTTAGCTTGATCAGTCTTCCAAATTTCTTGTCTAGTGGGCATATGGCCTCCTTCAATCAGATGGATTGACACAGTGACTGCTGCATTGGGCTGTTGGTGTGCCAGGCAGTGTGAGGGTGGCATGGGATAGAATAAGGTTCAGATATTTTGTTCAAAGGGTTGTTATGCATTGTACAAGACTTGATGGCACCTAACAACAACAACAAAAACAACAAAACAAACAGTGAGCAAATCCAGGGTTGTATTAACTTAATCTGTTATTCCATCAATTCTTGGAGCTTTATATTTTACCAATGCCTTCAGTGCAACTTGGACTTCTTCCTTCAGTACTGTTGACTCTTGGTCATATATGACTCCCTGAAATGTTCATTGTCAACCAAGTCTTTGTGGTGCAATGCCTCTGTGGATTTCTTTGAATTTTCTTTTAATGTTTCCTACATGTTGGAGGTAAATGGGACTAATCACGGGCCTCTTCAGGCCAGCTGGGGCTCCCAGTTTAAAAAAAAAAATTATGCACTAGTCCTACAGGACACATCACTCTCCTGAGAAACTATCCTCTTGCATAAGCACCTTGCTGCAAATGGAAGAGAAGAGGTACTAAGCCACAAGAAGTCAATCCTGGAGTAGAAGCTGAAGACAATGGACTTTTTCTCAGAACTGTCTGAGATAGGAAGCCTTCCTGATACTTGTACTTAATAGTTGTACTTAGACACTCTTTAAATTCAAGAGATATTAGTTGCATCATAAGAGACTGGCAGCAGCATGAGGTGTTCAGAATCACAGAAACCCTGACAGCTTGAGACTTAAGCCATCATATCAAGGGCTGGTTAAGGGGAGTATGGTACTGAACGGTGTAGGCAGAAGTAGAAAGGGAGCCTGGTGGAGTAGGGAAAGGGGTGGGTTAAGACACACATGGCAAGAGGGGGTAGCAACACTGAATCTATCGGTCATTTCTTTAATTGGATAATTGTCTTTCATCTGCTCCTTTCTGTAAAATTCTTGTCTGTCAGATACTATTATAAAAAAGAAAAAAAATTAAGACAGACCATGAAAGAAGGATTGGCCATTCACTTCTGAAATAACAGGACATCAAAAATCCTACATACAATAGAGCACACGTAGACTAGCAGATATGGCAATTGAGGCTGGGATCTCAGATATGGAAACACAAAGGAGGAGGAATAGCTGTAAGCAGACACTAGTGATTGGAATGTGGAATATGAGAATCATGAATGTAGGAAAATTGGATATTGTTAACAAGGAAATGAAATGCATATACATTGACATACTAGGCATTGCCAAAATGAGATGGACTGGCCTGGGCATTTTGAGTCAGAGGATCATATGATCTACTATGCTAGGAATGAAAAGGTGAGAAAAAAAATGGAATTGGTTTCATAATAAAAAAAGTAATTTCTAAATTTATCATGAAATACAATG
This sequence comes from Elephantulus edwardii, assembly GCF_000299155.1. Lineage (NCBI taxonomy): Eukaryota > Metazoa > Chordata > Mammalia > Macroscelidea > Macroscelididae > Elephantulus > Elephantulus edwardii. The sequence continues at coordinate 12,031,441 of NW_006399852.1, forward strand.
TGGTGAGTGACAGGATAATATCCACATACATACAAGGAAGTCCACTGAATACCACTATCATTCAAATATACGAACCAGCAACTAGAGCCAAAGAGGAGGATATAGAAGATTTCTACCAACCTCTGCAGTCAGAAATCGATCGAACATGCAATCAAGATGCATTGATAATAATGGATGATTGGAATGCAAATGTTGGAAACAGGAAAGAAGGATCAGTAGCTGGAAAACATGGACTTGGTGACAGAAATGAGGCTAGAGATAGGATGATAGAATTCTGCACATTCACTGATTTATTCATTGCAAATACCTTTTATAATACAAACATAGGCTATACACATGGATTTCACCATGTTAGGCATAGGAATCAAATTGATTACATCTGTAGAAAGAATCGCTGGAGAAGCTCAACATCAGCTCTGAAAATCAGGCCAGGTGCTAATTGTGGAATAGATCACCAGCTACTCGTATACAAGTTCAAGCTGAAACTGAAGAAAATAAAATCAAATCCACAGGAATAATAATTTGACCTTAATTCTATCCCACTCAAATTTAAAAACCATCTCAGGAACAAGTTTGAGGCCTTGAACACCAATGAACGATGAGCAAATGAGTTGTGAGAGGATATTAAGAATATCGTCCCTGAACAATGCAAAGGATCATTACAAAGTCAGGAGAGGAAGAAGAGACCAAGATGGATGTCAGATGAAACTATGAATATTGTATTAGAGTGCTGAGAATCAAATGCTAAAGGAAAAAAAAAAAAACCCAAACAAACAAGACTTTAAAGAGCTGAGCAGAAAATTTCAAAAGGCAGTTAAGGATGACTAAGTAAGGTATTATAATGAAATGTTCAAAGAACTGGAGTCAGAAAATCAAAATGGCTTGAACTCACTCAGCATTTCTTAAGCTAAAGAAATAGAAAACAAATTCAAGCCACAAGTAGCAAAACTTAAAGATGCTTTGGGCAGAATGTTAAATGACCAAGAAGCATTAAAAGAGGATGGAAGAAGTATACAGAGTCACTGTACCAGAAGGAATTGGCTGACACA